>NC_138780.1:149816508-150082545 GCF_965119305.1 Pelophylax lessonae
TTCAATGAAAAATACAATTAGGATCATTATCAGCAGACACAAATTCAACATAACTCACATAATTCCTGCTAAATCTAAAAGATGAAACGGAGTTGATAAATCTGTGTGTGTGATGGAGGTCTTGGGCTCATGCACCTGGGTGCTATGGTCTGTACAGTGTGAACCAGTGGTTAATTTATTTGGCCACCTGGAGATGTACGAACACAGCTGAAGGTCTTAATTTGAAATGCGTGGGGATGCAAGTGTACAGCCCAAACACAGACAGTGTGCATTGGGGGCCACTCACCTGCACACCTGTCAAATTAGGGCCTGCGGCTGTGTTCATACAGGCGCTGCATCCAGATAGAATGACAGATGGCTCCAGCCCAAACCCCTCCTTCACACAGCCAGAGTACCTGTGTGAATGAGCCCCTAAATATATTTTTCAAAATGTTGTTTTTTTTAACAACCCTGTTGGGAAAATGTAAAAATGTATTATGACAGACCTACCTAAAAAAACAGTTCTCTCCAGCGGTGTGCAGCCACTACTGAGAGGGATTCTATCTTTGTCTGGTCTTCTCTCTGGGTTCTTGGGCTCCAGTCATTTGGCTAAACTGCAATGATGTAACTCGTATGCGCGGGAGGCATGGTCACAGCTCTCTCAATGGATGGTATGCCATCCATTGAGACTGCAGTGCACATGCATTGGTGCTCCTGCCAGATCATTTAGCAAATGGGTTAGTAGAAGGAGTTGATAACATGGATTTGAATAGGCAACTGACAGTATAGGTGAGAAGAAGCAAAGTTGCATAGATCAGAAAGCAGTCTGGGGGAGAGGAGGGGGAAGCCCAGCTACATAAAGCACACTAAACTTCACTGGGACAAGACAACAGGCAGCTATGGAACGGGTGTAACAATACATTTTTCACCCCATGGGAATGCAGCTGATCAGCTGTGGCTGTATCAGGAAGACAGAGCAAAGGGGGAGAGAGATGAAAAAAATATACAGGCTGGGACAAGGAGTATAGGAAGAACTTCAAGGAGAGAAGTTACAGAGATAACAAACTCACCTAGCAAATATAGAGCTGACAGAGCCAGCGCTGAGAGGGGGGGCCCACACAAGGAGGGGGATTACTGACAGATGACAATTGTGTCTCTCTTCCTCTAGCAGCTGAAAGCTGGCAACAGGGAGAGAGGGAGAGAGCAGATTTCATCTGCTGGAAGAAGAGAGACACAATTGTTGTCTGTCAGTAATTCCCCCTCCCTGTGTGGGCCTCCCTGTGTCCTTGTTTGCCCCCCTACAAGAGGGCCGGTGGTTCCCGCGCCCAGGACAGCCATCCCTCATGCCCACCCCTTGTCCCGGCCCTGTCTGGCAGTTGAAAAAAACAGTATCCTTGGAAGATGTCAACCTCAACACTTCCTCATACTTTCAGCACATCATTTAAAACACTTTTAACACTAGCTCAGGGGGGTCGCGTAAAGCTAATGACCTGATTTGGATTGTGAACCTGCTATACATTTCTTGTTTTTCTTTGAGCAGATCGCACTGGATGATGCGGAGGAAAAACACCTGCTCCTGGACACCATCAGCTCTGAGCTAGGGGAACTGTCTATCATCTGCGAGACAGATACGATTGTAGAAGGCCTCAGTGAAGTAAAAAGCCAAGTGAAGGATATTCAGCAAAGAATTGTGAATGTTCTACCACAAATCCAACATTTGGCAGATGTAAGATTGTCACTCCCTAAACATGTGCAGTTATGTGTTTATTATCCTTTCAGGAAAGAACATGTGCCAAATAATGACGCCGACAAATACTGTACATTAAATACTGTAAATATTCTATATAGAATTACCCACTTCTGGACTGGAAGATTTTCCCCCTTAATGATCAGGCCCTATTTTGTGATTCGGCACTGCGTTATTTTAACAGACAATTGCGCGGTCGTGCAACACTGTACCCAAATAAAATTGATTTACTTTTTTTCCCCACAAATAGCGCTTTCTTTTGGTGGTATTTGAACACCTGTGCAATTTTTTTTATTTGTATTTTTTGCGCTATAAACAAAAAAAGAGCAACAATTCTGAAAAAAAAAAAAACATTTTTCACATTCTGCTATATAACATTCCCAATAAAAAAAAAATGTAAAAATCTAATTTTTCCATCATTTTAGGCCAATTTGTATTCTGCTACATATTTTTGGTAAAAAAGAAAAATCACAATAAGCGTATTTTGATTGGTTTGCGCAAAAGATATCGCGTCTACAAACTAGGGAAAAGATTTATTTATTTTTAATACTAGTAATGGCGGCGATCAGAGAATTTTAGCGGGACTGCAACATTGCGGCGGGCAGGTCGGACCCCTAACTGACATTTTTTACATTTTTGGCAGACCAGTGACATTACTACAGTAATCAGTGCTAAAAATATGCACTCTTACTATAATAATGACACTGGCAGGGAAGGGGTTAACCAGGGGTTATCAAAGGGTTAAGTGTGAGCCTAGGGGGGGGTTTTCTAACTGTATGGGGGAGGTACTTCTGGAATCAACACAGAGACCTGTAATCCTAAATAGGAGGATCACTGGCTCTCTGTGTTCATTCCAGAGAGAACAACGGTCTGCTGTGTTTACAACAGCAGACAGTCGTACTCTCTCAGCGGGAATCGCCATATCGGAATATCCATAAGCCAGTTCGCACAGCCGAGCCAGCCTGCTGCAGTATATCTGCGGTAGGCAGTCAGCAAGTGGTTAAAATAAAATTTGAATATTATAAATAAAATGAAATATAGTAAATATTGCAAAATCATTACCCTTTCTCCAGTTATGTTGCTGGAATCCACCATCCAGTATGGCAAGTCATAAATAAAAACATGTTCTTGCTTTCCACCATAGGTGAAAAGAAAATTGCTTGATTCCCCATCAACACAGTCAGTGTTGATGGGAGGAATGCTCCCTACAGCGCTATTGTATTCTGTCAGCGTGGGGAGCCTTCCTGGCCAGCAGAATACAATGATACTTTTAGCGGCTATAGCCACTGTCAGTAATCGCATGTAGAAAAATCCTACAAGATGGTTGTATCCAAGCTGATTGATTGATCGACTTGGGTACAATCAGGCTGCCCATACTTGGATCTAAAATTCTGACAGTTCAGCAGGGACCGGCTGAATTTCGATCCATGTATGTCCAGCTTAAGGGTTTCAATTTAATTTAAGAGTTATGAAAACATAAGTTCAGAGAATATTTCAATGAGTAATAAACTATTAGAAGCTTACTACCAATGTTCGAAAATACTTGGTGGCTGCTGTTATAAGACATTATGCTGGTCATAGTGAGACTTGGCAATGGCAGATTTCAGGGCAGTAAAGGGGACAAAGCAGCTACAACTTTGCAATCATAGAACTTACCATGTGTGGGTTCAAATGTAATCTGGATGTAAAAATTCCCATTACAATCTTTTTCTCCATTTTTAGGAGGTTGCTTCTATTGAGAATGAAGTCAAAAAGATGGAAAAGAGAGTGGCTTCTATTAGAACTATTTTGACATCAAGTGATATTGATGAAATGTCGCCTAAAGAGCACCACAAACATGGACAGGTAAGAGCTTCTACTTTTATATAAAAAAAAAAAGCACATTTATCTGATGTAACAATCTAGCTCCAAACTTACCTAAAGGGTGTAAATTAACACTTTATACCAATGTTTCTCAACCTTTTTACCACAAAGGATCCCTTGCATTAACTTGCCAGACTCAAGGCACTAGCTAGCTAGACAAATGCTTGTAATTACTATATCAACATCTCACTATTCATTAGTGTGATGGTCAAGGGGAAGAATGCTCCTCATATCGGTGATCAGTAGGAAGAATGTCCCTTACATTGGTGGTCAATGTGAAAGAATGGCCCCTTACATCGGTGGTCATTGGGTAGAACCCCCCTACAGTGAGCTAAAAAGATAATTGTTGTAAGTGGTTACTTAAAGAGGAAGTAAAGTCGAAAAAAAAAAAAACGAGAAAAAAAAAGCCCTGTAAATAGAAAGGCATAATGAGCTAGTATGCATCGCATACTAGCTCATTATGTAGTACTTACCTTAAAACGAAGCCCCCGCCGTGCCGCCACCTCAGCGACAGGACGGCGACATGTCCTGCCGTCCTGCTTCTGGGTTTGCGTCCTCCGGCCATCTGATTGTCCGGAGGCGCGATTACAACACTCCCGCGCCTGCGCGCGGGAGCCGCCGTTCACGGCACTGAGCTCTGAAGGAACGGCACGGGTGGCCGTTCCCTCAGAGCGCCTGCGCCGATGACGTCATCGGCAGTTTGCACTGTAAATATCTCCTAAACGGTGCAAGTTTAGGAGATATTTATAGCACCTATAGGTAAGCCTTAATATAGGCTTACCTATAGGTAAAAGTTATACAAGTGGGTTTACAACCTCTTTAACTAAAAGGGAAAAGTTGCTCATTGCTCAAATAACTCCTAGCAAACTTTGGAGAAACCCTAGCTGAGAGAAGCTGTTTTATACTGCACAAGGCTAAATGCTGTGCTTCCTCTTACCCGGCCGGTTGGCCCTTTATATATAAAAAGAAATGCATGTGTACATAAACCTATGGGAACATGTGCTGAATTGTACACTCTTGTGTGCTGTGAAGTTGGGCTCATTACAACCACCCCATGGTGTTCAAGGATGGACACATCCGCTCCTTGATTGTAAAGGCTGTCAAAAAAAAAAAAAAAGGATCTTGTAGACCAATAATGAGGAACCGAGTACTTTAACCACTTGACGACCAGCCACCACAGATATACGGCAGCAGGTTCGCACTAATCGCCTTACCTGTACAGCCCTTCGCAGGAGCGATCGTGGGGGGCCCCCATTCGCCAGCGGGGAAGCTGACTCGCGGGTCGGGCGGTCGCGATTGTCGCTGGGCAACGGCGATCACTGCCAGGCACCCGAGATCGCCCCCAGGCACCCGAGATCGCCCCCTTGAAGACAGAACTACGGTCTGCTGTTGTAAACACAGCATACATTTATTCTCTCAGCAATCATCATAGGGCTCCTATGTTTCTCCTATTTAAGAACAAAGGTCCCTGTGTTGATTTCATAAGCCCATCCCCCTCACAGTTAGAAAACACCCCCTAGGCATACATTTAACCCTTTCGCCCCTGGGTTAACGCCTTCCCTGCCAGTGTCATTACTACAGTAACAGTGCTTATTTTTAGCACTGATTACTATAGTAATGTCACTGATCCCCCTAAAAGTGTGAAAAATGTAATTTAGGTGTCCGATCTGTCCGCCTCAATGTCGCAGTCCCGCTAAAAAAAACTGATCGCCGCTATTGCCAGTAAAAAAAAAAAGACATAAATCTTCCCCTAGTTTGTAGAGGCGATAACTTTTGCGCAAACCAACCGAAATACGTGTATTTGGCTTTTTTTTACCAAAAATATGTAGCAGAATACAAATTGGCCTAAATTTATGAAAAAATTGTATTTTTATTTTTTTTGTTGGAAATGTTATATAGTATAAATTGAGAAATATTATTATTTTTTTTTCAGACTTGTCGCTTTTTTTATTTGTTTATAGCGCAAAAAATAAAAATCGCACAGGTGATCAAAGAAAGCTCTATTTGTGGGGGAAAAGGGACATTGGTTTTATTTGGGTACAGCGTTGCATGACAGCGCAATTGTCAGTTAAAGTAACGCAGTGCCAAATTGCAAAAAATGGCCTGGTCATTCAGGGGGAAAATCGTCCGGGCCAGAAGTGGTTAAATCGTAAATTAGATCAGGTGAAAGGAATCAGATTAGTTGCTAGGGATTACTGCACTCTCCTGTTTGCTTAGGCAAAAAAAACATTTGGAGGGGTTATGAATGATTGTTCTGTCCCATGTCGGTGACATCATAAATAAAATATCAGGCTGTGTCCAGTTTTTGCCATGTTGCATCCATTTTCATAATTCTCCACCCTTTTGTCAGAATAAAGTCGATTCTGGTAAAAAAAAAATACTAGTTTCAATAATGTTGTTGCCTTCACAGCCATATGCATGAATGTCAAAGCCGTTTTTAAAATAACAATGTTAGCAAAGCCCATACCTGATGCAGTCTCTAATTCCTTGCCTCTGCTGCTAAATCCCTGGACATACTGACACACAGTTTTCGGCACCTCCTATGCTGAAATTTGCCGGCCCCTTCCCACTTCTTTCACATTTCTATTAGCCAGTGAGGCAACCCTTCATAGTAATGGGCAGAGGTGGGGGACTTGAGTCACATGACTTGACTTAAGTCAGACTTAAGTCACCAGTTTGAGGACTTGAGACTTGCTTGACTAAAATTAATAAAAGACTCGACTTGACTTTGACTTGGCATTCATGACTTGAGACTTGACTTTGACTTGAGACATATGACTCGAAATGACTTTACTTTTTTAAGTTATTAAATATTTGCATTTTCTCAAGATGTGTTAAAGCAAAATGAATGTGCCTGTTATGTTATGTTTCTGACACCACAGCTTAAAACACCTCAGTGTGTTCTGATTTTTAGGACACTGGCTGTTTAACAATGGAAATACTTAACATGTTTTTAGTGACTGTGGTGTTGAAACATGACCGGATGAAGGATTTTGAGCTGTTTGGGCATTCAAAGTGTTTCTTTAATATGCCAAGAAAAAAGCACTAAGCAGTTTTGTTAATGTTGAAAATAGAACAAAACCTTTCCTGATCACTGACTTTTAACTGATTTAAAGATGAAAATTGGGGTAGATCAGTATTTTGACTTGATTTGTGACTTGACCAAAATAAATGACTTGACTTGCTTGACTTCTAGCAGGGACTCGACTTGACTTGCTTGCTTTTTGCCACAGTAACTTGGAACTTGCTCGAGACTTGAAGGTTAAGACTTGAGACTTGCTTATGACTTGCACATGTGTGACTTACTCCCATGTCTGGTAATGGGGCAATATACATTTGAGGGACGTGGGAGGTAGCGACATGCTCAAACTTTGTTTGGAAGTGTCAGTGCTATGTTAGAATGGTCTCGAGTTTGCAGAAAGAACTCACAGGAAGCAGCCTGTTCCTGGTTCCTTTATCACCCCCTTTAAGCATTCATACAAAACTTTTAGTTCTGAGCAGTACTGTTTTTTTATTTTATGTAAGCTGTGTAATTACGAGGATTCAGGGCGATCGCTCTCTTGTATGCATTTCATCCGGTTATTCAGTTTGCATTGAGGCCAGCTTTAACAGCTGTCACTTAAGTTACCAGCATTAGGACTCATTGGTATTTGCTATTGCACTTTTCATATAATTATTATACTCTCAGGCTGAGAGAGATGAAAAGCGGGGCACTCATGGCTTGTTTCAAGACTCTTTATTGCGATTTCTTAGTAAATGCTATAAAAAAACATTCAGCCAACAGCCAATTCACATGTATCCTCATGCAGTCTTCACTGTCCTGCTTTTCCGTATAAATGATAGTTGATTTATAGCAGAGGGCACTGGGACTTGACAGCAAGCAGCCTAATGCCCCGTACACACGCATCGATTATTGGCCGGGAATTTTCGGCCAACGTCCGATCGGCCGTTTTTCGGCTTGTTAGTATGATGCTTCCGACAACCGACTCCGACTTTTCGTCCGAAAAAAATCTGGTGTGCAGGCTATAAAATTTTTGTTGACCAACAACACAACGGCTGATTTTCCGTCAGTCAGTACAGATTTCGGAAGACAAAAATCTGATGAGCAAGACTGGGCATGCTCAGAGAAGAAAAAACACACGGAAAGTAAACCAGCACATGACATCACTTCAGAAGTAGATTTTTGTTGGCCGAGAAAATTTGTGTGCAGTCTAGGCACATTCCAACCAACAAAACACCACTCTGGACAAAAGTCGGACGATCGGTCGGCCGATAATCGTTGCGTGTGTATGAGGCATAAGGAAAGAGATTGGTCCCTGGTGACAGCTCACCTCTAGGTGAGTTTGGTATCTCCTGTGCCTTATGTAAAGTGAGCGGACTATGGGGGCTGTTCTACTGTAAGTTCTTATTGCATAAATCTCCTAATGGCTTTTTACTGGCTTTTTCACATATTTTCTTTCCTTTTTTAGGTCATCCTGGAAAATATAGACACCATTAGAGGGACAGTTGCAGACATAGAGGCCTATAGACCTGCTCTTCCATTATCAGCCTCTGGCGTGCGGTCACTTTGCGTGTTCAGGAGAATGGGACGACTCTTGAGAGAGGCTGAAGTGCTAGAAAGGGTTACCAAGGAGCAGAATAAGCTTTTAGAGGTACGAGACATATATTTTTGTATCTCAAGGACAAATAGGCAGAATAGATAAACTATCTTGTTTTCATGTGTCTCTATAGACCTGTCAGATATATTCTAATTGTCCTTATTGTAATAGCAGCTGTCTGTAGTGCTAAAGGTAAATGATTCAAAATTCCATTTTGTCTGTAATATGAAGGTTTTTGGTTTAAAACTATAATTCAAGAGCTGATAAAAATACTATTTTCAGGTTTTAATCTCACTTTCCTGCCTGACTTTACCACATTTTCCAAGGAGTTAGTGCTGTATGAAGGGAAATGATATTACTTCAGTATATGCTGTTTTGAAATAAAGTGATACTAAAAACACACTGTTTAATTTATATTGTCCCTTCTATTTCTGTATGTGGATAATGGCACTGTCCTTATTTTAAGTAAAAAAAAAAAAGAAAAATCCTTTTTCCTGATCGGTATACAGCTATCACATGATCCAGATCTTTCCCAGCCTGTCTGCAGGGAAACATAAGCAGGGGGAGCTTCTAGTCCTCTGCTGCTGGTCACATATTCAAAATAAAAAAAAAACAAAACAGCCTTTGGAATACAAAGTAAAAATAATTGTTATTTTTCTGAGTGGACATCCTTCAGAACAAGCCACTCATGCACGCGGGGCGCACAACATGGTGATCGGTTGTGCTGTGTGCTCCTTGGACACATTGCATCTCCGATCACGATAAATACCCTTTGATCAGCTGTGCCCAATCACAGCTGATTACAGTGTAAATGGGAAGTGCCAGTTATTGGAATTCCTCTCTTCCCACTAACAGCGTGTGAGAAGAGAAGCATCTTTCCTCAATGAAGACATCAGCAATGATAATCAGTGCAATGATTATCAGTGCAGTCCCACAAGTGATGCCTGGCAGTTCCTACTAGTAATGCCAATCTGTGCCCATCAGTGCCGCCTATCAGTGCCCATCAGATTTGCACATTAGTGCCTCCTCATCAGTGCTGTCCATCAGTGCTTATCAGTGCCCATAAATGCTGCCTATCATTGCTCAGCAGTGCTGCATATCAATGCCGCCTATCAGTGGCCATCAGTTCTGCACATTAGAGCCTCCTCATCAGTGCCCATCAGTGCTGTCTATCCATTCTTATCAATGCACATCAGTGCTGCCTATTAGTGCCCATAAATGCTGCCTACCATTGTTCATCAGTGCTGCATATCAATGCCGCATATTAGTGCCGCCTATCCGTGCCGCCTATCAGTGCCCATCAGTTATGCATATTAGGGCCTTCTTATCAGTGATCACGGAAACTAGGAAAAACTCCCCCCCCCCCCCCCCCAAATTTTCGTTCTTTTTTCGTTTAGCAAAAAAATAAAAATCCCAGTAGTGATTAAATACCACCAAAAGAAAGCTCTATCTGTTTAAAGAAAAAAATATTAAAATCTCCTTTTGGTACAGCATTGCATGAGCACGCAATTGTCATTCAAAGTGCAACAGCACTGAAAGCTGAAAATTGGCCTGAGTAGGAAGGGGCTAAAAGTGCCCTGTATTGAAGTGGTTAATATCAATAAACGTTTTTAAATTGTCATACAAATATATATTTAAAATAAAATATTTATTATTTTTTGACAATAACCTGGTGGGTGGATTTCTGCCAGTCACGGGCTGTTTCACGCCCCTCCAGCCTGTGTCTTCGAATAAGAGGGAGGTGAAGCCTCCATTTTTATCTTTATGTAATATCTCACCCTCGTGTTTATAGCTGGTTAGTGGGCATGGAGGATGGAGGGAGTGGGATGTCTTTTACCACTGTGTATACACCCACGTGTGACTCTATAGTAGCATGGGCTGCTCAGATGTGATAGGGAGGAAATGCTCAGCATAGAAACTCCATGCAAAATGAGCATGTGCAGACTTGCCACCACAGCTGCAAAATCTCTAGCTGAATTGGGGACATGGACATAAGATGGGGGGAGAGAGAGAGAGAGCAGCAGGATCAGCCAGGTTTTTTTTTTTTTTTTGCAGAATACAGAAAAATAATCTCATAGTGAATGAGTGAGGATGAACACCATGTGTAATACAGCATTTAGTGATAGTTTTTTTTATGATGTGGGTTTAGTGACTAACCCCTAACTTAAGGTAAAGACTAAAAATCAATATGTAAAAAAAAATAAATGTAATAAATGAAATTGCCACCTTAAATGTCCCTAATGATCATTCATCAATAGAAAAAATACCAAATGATCCTGTGAGACCAGGTTCAACTTCTGCAGGTTGCCACAGCATTGCCACCCTTTGCAGTGGCGTCCTAAAATATGCAGAGGAGGTAGAGTTAGTTTACCCCGCTGATTAACCCTTCCTTACAATCAGAGGCTGCAGAAAAGCATATAGTACATGCGTTATTCATTGTGCAACTGCACTTATCTTGTAATGCCTGTGGGTCAATTAAAGGTGTCTTTCAGGTGCTTGCAAGTTACTATTTGTTTGTCTTAGAGTTAATTTGATTTGCTTAACACCTTCATGCCCAACCCCAGCATCCCTATAATAGGGTCTGTACACCCAGAGGGTGGGAAGGTTCGGCAATCGTGTGGCCACTATTGGTTGGTCCCGCCTGCTACCAGCTGTTAGTGGGGGACCCAGAGCTGTCTTCTACAGCTCAGTTGCTTTGCCACCTGAGTAACACAGAAACATGTTACTCAGGTGGCAACGGGTTAAGGGGTTGCAACAAGCTTTTTCAAACCTGCCTCGAGCTGCTTCTGAGTAGGAATGAGCTCAGGCATGTTCGGATCCTAGTCTGAAACCCACTTGAGTTACCCTGCGAGAAAGCTGTCACTGCACAAAAGCAATTATAAGTGGCCAAGGTACTTCCTGCCCTGTGGCTGCACGTATACAAAGGCCATGTATACCCGTGGCTGCGGGGCTGTGAATACCTTGGTTTTCATTGGTTTTGTGCAGTAACCGCTTTCTGGCAGGATAGCTCAGGTGGTTTTGGACTAGGGTCCAAAACCACCTGAGCTCATGCCTACTTCTGAGTTGCTTTTGTACCCATGATGTTGTTAGAATAGCAAATCAGCTTGGTTGCAAACAAAATGATCTGTACCTGAGTTTTCCACTACTTTTTGCTTGCCGTAACTACAGTACTTTATTAAAAGCGTGTCTCTCTTTTATGTGCACATTATTTAATAAAGCTTTTTGGAAAAAAAAAAGTGTATAAAAAGAACATTAAAAATGTATTTTCCTTTTGGTGTTTTCTAAAATACATTCACTTTCCTATCACAAATACACAATACATTACTTTCATTAAGCTTATGAAACAAAGATATAGATCAGTACCTGTTTGTTGGAAACTTAGTCATTCATAAAATATATACGCAAATCACTGTAAATCATAAACTATTGTGTTTGTTTTTTTGGTTTTTATTTTGCAGCCAATTATTGGTGAAATGATAGAGCTTGAACAAGAGCAAGAAAAGCTAAAACACATCTCCAAGAACTATGCATATGAAACTCCTGATATAAAGGTAAATATTGTATTGAGTTTTATTTATGCATACATACCGGAAGTATAAGTGATGAGAAATTCTAAATTTTGAGTTGTCCCCTAGCAGAAATAGAGGGGGGAATCTTCCAATGGGGACACTTTCTGGAGACAAGTTTAAAGAGGGTGTTGACCCCACTATAAAGAGATTTCATCTCACTTTCCCTTTTGTGTACAGGACAGAAAGAGAAGCGTGTGTCCCAGTAATAAAAAACCAGACAAGTGTTTTTAACCATTCTCTACTCTATTCAAAAAATACAAATAAGGTATATTTAAAGAAACTCAGTTCCGTAAAAGAAAAAGAAAAAACACACTGCCAACAAAAAAAGACTTTAGCACAACCTGTCCCATGACTAGGCTTGTGACGGTATCAGATTTTCATGCTGCGATTAATTGATTAAGGTTTTGCCACGGTATATGGTATTATTACGGTATTCAATTATTAAATTTAAATTATTACATTTCTACCTCACTTGAATTTCATTGCTGAATTTAGGGACTTTGGTTCACTTATGCACATTATTATATAGTCAGTCAGTACAGACTCTGTGAACCAGGCCTAAAATAAGCCATCAAGCAGTGTCTGGCCTAACTGGCGCTCGGTTCAGATCCGATGGCCTGGTCATTAAGGGGGCAAATCCAATCAAAGTCAAGAAGTGGTTAAACCTGAAGGAGGACCGGTGTTGTTGTTTATAAATGACTTTACTATTGCTTTAGGCCTGGTTCACATGTATGCGGGTTGGCGGTTCACATGTATGCGGGTTGGCGGCCCACATTTGCACAGGCATAGCAGCCCATTGATTTGAACAGGCTGCTATGCTCTCATTTTCCGCAGAAAAAAGGTGCATGCAGCATTTTTTTAAATTCAGTGGCCTTGAAATCCATCCTGTTTTTGCACTATGCGACTAACCTGCAGTTCCTGCTCTGGCAAGCTTTCTTCATTTTTTATATACGTGGGCACGGCATTTAAAAACACAGTTTGTGTGTGCAGCAACTGCAGGTAAGTCGCATGGTGCAAAAGAAGGATGGATTTCATGGCCACTGCATTTTTTTAAATTCTGCATGCACCTTTTTTCAGCCGAAAACGCAGGCATAGCAGCCCAAGCCCATTCAAATCAATGGGCTGCTATGACTGTGCAAATGTAGGCCCCCAACCCGCATACATGTGAACCAGGCCTAAAGCAATAGTAAAGTAATTTATAGATAAAAACACCGGTCCTCCTGCAGGTTTAACCACTTCTGGACCGCAAGGATTTGCCCCCTTAATGACCAGGCCATCGGATCAGAGCGCCAGGACCAGTCATCACCAGGTAGGCCAGACACTGCTTGATGGCTATATAATAATGTAATGTAGGCTGGTGTGTGTGTGTGTGTGTGTGTGTGTGTGTGTGTATGTATGTATGTATGTATATATATATATATATATATGATATACTGCTATGCCCATGTATGTATGTATATCTCTATCTATATATAAATATATATATATAATATCTATCTAATTCTATCTCTCTAATTCTATCTATCTGCAGAAACTTGCTTGTATTAGCAGTGTTTCTGTGTCTGAGCCCTGGAAGAAGCATGTGGGTGTGTGCTGAGTGGGAGCCGTCTGATTGGTTACAGGGAGGAGCTAAGTCTCTCACTCTAGGATCATATTACCAGAGCTGTTTCTATTGAGTGAGTGAACTGTTGAGTGAGAGAACGAGTCATCCAGCTCACTGAAATGTATCCATTCTAAAGGCAGACTTGAGGAGCAGAGAAACTCGGTATTTTAAAAATGCCACAATAACAATACCGTGGGTATGCGATATATCGAATTACCGAAAACCGGCACATCTCTACCCATGACCGTTTAATCCGATCCTTGTTCTGTTCAACAGCTATGATTGCCTGAAAATTCTTCACATCCGACACCAACGGGAGTGTCAGATGCTTGCCTAATACAATTTTTCATTGAGACGTTTCTGTAGTCCTCTAGTCCAGCCTTTCTTAACAGGGGTGCCATGGCATTTTGGTTGATAAAAGCTGTAAGATTTGACTGTGCTTCCTCTCCTCCACCGAACTAATGTGCATTGATACAGAAAGAGCTCAGTCAGACAGTGGAAGGGGAAAGTGGGTTCCTAAATCCTGAGCACTCCGCTTCCTCCTACGGGGCAAGTGCAGAGCGAGTGCAGGTACTGTGTGTGTGTACTGTATGTATATGCATGTTTATGTATGTATGCCTTTTTAAGGCTCATTCATGGCATTTGACAGACGTTGAAGAGGTGACCTGTTGCCTCCTCATGGCCTGTTTTAACCACCTAAATAAAGCAGCACTGTGCCGCAACCACGCGCAGTGCAGCCCTATTCACCTGAGGGTATACCTCCAGCTCACAGCATGTGTACATTCCTAGGTGTTATCCCTGCAGCTGAAGGGGGAGCAGTTCGGGATAGTAAAAATGCGGCTCAACCGCATGGTTTTACTTTCCCTCAACCTCTCGTGTGAATGAGCTCTTGGTTCATTTAGGTGGGCTTCCCTACCCGCAGACACACAGTGGGAGAAGTCCCTTTTTTAAATTTGCACCACTCTAAGAATGCACGGTGTTAGCCAAAGCAGGAGGGGTACCAATAGGAATTGACACACACTGTGTGCATCCAGCAGCGATCAACACAGATAATCTCTAGCTATGCAAATAGCTGCAGCCGCCGGTGACATTGCTTTATATTTATTGTGGCCCTAACACTACCCTCTACCCATTTGATAATGTTCCTGACCAAATGTGTCTCCATTGGTCCTCCATAGAGTGGAGCCACCCTAAGACAGGAAGTGTGTTACTGCATGTATCACCAGGTGAACATTAAGAAGAAAAACCCTGAAATATAAAACAAATGCAGTCACTACATTTAGGGATTAGTAAACTGTAGTATAGAATTTTATTTACTTTTTGGGTTTAATACAGCTCAAAATTGCTGACCTATAAAATGTAGGCAGAGAAAAGCTCCTGACCTTTCTGATCTGTATAACACTCGGGCATCAAGCATTTTCCAGACAGAAATGGCAACTTTATTAACTAGGTTTATTTGCAGTGACATTTTCAAATAAGATATATGACGTAGTCCTTAAAATTTCAGTTGAATTGAATGAATTGGTTGGTTAATGAGCATGTCTGTAGATATAATGTGTTTGCCAAAGACAAAACCCTTTCTTCTTTAAATATGACCTTTAAGCCTATTTAGTAAAACAATGTAAAGAGCAGCAATGATGTTCAGTAACCAATATCAAACCGTATAGTTTAAGCTTTTTAAGCTCAAAGAAAGTTGAGTTTTGATTGGTGGCAGTGGGATTCACACCGTTCTATATTGTTTTTTGAATAGTAGACCATTTTACATTTATTTCTCTGATTTACCTTTAGGATAGAACTGAAGAAGTGAGGAAATTAATGGATGGATTAAGCCAGAAGAAAGAAGGGGTTTTACTTTCTCAGAGAAGCTCAGTTATTGACCAACTGGTGCATTTACAACAGGAACCAGAAGTCCAGGATCTGGCAGCTCTTTTGTCCCCAGTAACTGAAGGAGTAGACAGTTTAAGTGATGAGGTAATTTAAATCTAAATCTCTAAGTGGAAAACCACAAAACGTAAACTAGACTGCTATAGGAGTTCTTGGAACCCCCAATGCGTTGGCTGTTTTTTAGTCTACTACGGTGAAAAATAAACTTTCTTTGGACTGACAACAATATCTAGCACGGTTTTTCTACAGACTCTGAGACGTTATACCGAGTGCAAGTCATGGCCCTTCGTTCACTTGATTGCTGGTTTCTAAAGAACTGGTACTCTGGATTAGAATATTCTTCTATACTTAGGTCCAGCTCTCCATCACATCACCTCCTCATTAGGAGGACTCAGAAAATCAGTAAAATTTGTGAGCCCACCTTTTTAATTCAAGCCTTTGCATCTGTCGAGTAGCATATGCCAAGTTGCACAAAATATGCCTCTTTAAGGGCTCTAGGGACCTGCAGTATGAGTTACCGGTATTTTGAAACTTCAACTGACAGGCCTAATCAAGCTGTCATCCAGGTAACTGGCTCAGGGCGTATGTCAAGTTTATCTTTTCAAAAAGTAGCAAGAACAGTTTCTATTCATTTTTTTTTTTTTTACTTAACTGGTATACCCAGTTCAGTTAATTTCACTAGGTTGCGTTCTTGAAGAATATCAATCTCCATTGAATGTGGACATGTAATTTATACAAATTAGTTGGAATTTATTAAAAAAAAAAAAAAAAGCAGCCTGTCAAATGCCACTTTCCATCAGATTAGAGCTGTCAGAAATTGGATGATTTCTGGTTGGTTGCTATACTCATGATACTTTTAGCTTGCTCTTTTGGAAACCACATCTATGTTTGACAACATAATATAATGTATGTCTCTTTTTTATTTAGATGCACTGGAATGATCCCTGCGGTTTGCCATCACTAGCTGAGGAGGGGGAGGAATCCTCACTAATTGCCGAGGTAACAAATATATTTTGGTTATTAGTATATCAGTTATCTCATGGGAAAGCTGCCACACTGAGGGTTATGTGTTGGGGATTTGTAAGAAGATATTTGATTGGAACATTTCAAGTTATCCATTTTATGGAAGCCGCAAGTAAGGTGTAGGGCTTAAACTACATGTATACTAAATCATTACAATCTCACATGGGCTTTAATTGTTAATGTAATCCAGAAGTTATCAATTTTAATGAACCTGCAGCTTACAATAAAATAATACCAAGGAGAGAAAACAAGCACTCTTAGAAAAGGTCTTACAGGGGTGGAGTAAAATGCTACCATGAATAAAGATGAAAGGGCTCTATTATTGTTCATGTAATGGGGACTTACATGGCCGTGAATGGGTAAAGGGTATTCAAGTCCATAGTGGAAAAAGTCCCAAGAAGAGTCACTATGTAAGGCAGAAATGTGGATTCAATACTGCTGCAAGGGCTGGCTCCGAGACACAGGGAAGTCGGTTCTGTGGATAGGAACAATGGAAGAGAAACACAGAGCGTCTCTAAGTGCAGTATTTATTAAAATATGTAGACACAGTAAGTAGTAACTCACGTGGTATAAACAAAGGTAGGCTATAACAGCTCTGGCGGTGCATAAAGAAGATGTAAATCCAAAGGGTCCCGGAGAGGTGGATGTTTGTAGCCTGTACGGTGTAGTCCGTCGACGGGAAGAAGCTGGCCGGAGGATCTTCCGTCTCCCGGGTTCGGCTGATGTCCAGGGACCAGGTTGGAACGCAGCGTGCGCTGCGTGACGTCACCGGAGCTTGTGGTGACACAACGCGTTTCAGAGCTCGCGCAAGGCTCACAGTGAGCATGCGCGCTCTTTTTTTGCATACGCTGCATTCCAGCCTGGTCCCTGGACATCAGCCGAACATGGAAGACGGAAGATCGGACGGAAAAATAAATAAATAAAAAAGGTGGGTTTTTCTAGCTGGTATACAGCAATAAAAAGATGACAGGGTCCAAATCTTTCTCATCCCATCCAAAAGGAAAAAACATTTTGGCTATAGATTCACTTTTTTCTGTGACATTTTATTACGAGAAGATAATCTATATGATCTAAAAGGACCTTACTGATTGGGGTGACATAGTTTAAGCTATTTGCTGCAACAGATCATTAGTAAGAGCAAGCCCTAGTCAATTCTCGTTCTGACAGCTGGGATGGTATGTGGATAAACGTGTTTCTTGCATGTTGTATAGAGAATGGTCTTCTTCGCACCTGTTTTTACAATGGTACTTCCAGTCTGCAGAGTGTTCACAAAGCCCTAATTAATCCAAATCATGTAAAAAAAACTTTTCAGGCAGAGAAGAAAGTGACTGTTGTCAGTGAAGCAGTTGACCTCAATGTGAAGGCTAAAGAAGATGCAAGCAATTACTTTATTTCTCCTGTTACATTGGATCAAATGACCCAGGTAAAATGATTCCTTTGTTTGCTAACCATTTCCCCTACAGGAACGTGTGACTGGATGAATGGAACGTCAGTGAGAGACATGAACTTATTTTAAATGTATGTGTGTTGTTTTAAAGTATCTCACAAAAGTGAGTACACCCCTCACATTTTTGTAAATATTTTGTTATATATTTTCATGTGAAAACACTGAAGAAATTACACTTTGCTACAATGTAAAGTAGTGAGTGTACAGCTTGTATAACAGTGTACGTTTGCTGTCCCCTCAAAATAACTCAACACAGCCATTAATGTCTAAACCGCTGGCAATAAAAGTGAAAATGTCCAAATTGAGCCCAATTAGCCATTTTCCCACCCCGATGTCATGTGACTCGTTAATGTTACAAGGTCTCAGGTGTGAATGGGGAGCGGGTGTGTTAAATTTGGTGTTATCGTTCTTACTCTCTCATACTGGACACTGTAAGTTCAACATGGCACCTCATAGCAAAGAACTCAGAGGATCTGAGAAAAAAATAAAAAATTGTTGCTCTACAGAAAGATGGCTATAAGAAGATTGCCAAGACCCTTAACCTACGCTACAGCACCATGGCAAGGACCATACAGCGGTTTAGCAGGATTGGTTCCACTCAGAACAGGCCTCGCCGTGGTCGACCAAGGGGGTTGAGTACACGTGCTCAGCGTCATATCCAGAGGTTGTCTTTGGGAAATAGACTTATGAGTGCTGCCAGCATTGCTGCAAAGGTTGAAGGGGTGGGGGGGGTCAACCTGTCAGTGCTCAGACCATACGCCGCACACTGCATCAAATTCATCTGCATAGCTATCATCCCAGAAGGAAGCCTCTTCTAAAGATGATGCACAAAAAAGCCCACAAACAGTTTGCTGAAGACAAGCAGGCCAATGATATGGATTACTGGAACCATGTCCTGTGATCAGATGAGACCAAGATAAACTTATTTGGTTCAGATGGTGTCAAGCGTGTGTGGCGGCCAGGTGAGGAGTAGAAAAGTAGAAAAGACAAGTGTGTCTTGCCTACAGTCAAGCATGGTGATGGGAGTGTCATGGTCTGGGGCTGCATGAGTGCTGCCAGCACTGGGGAGCTACAGTTCATTGAGAGAACCATGAATGCCAACATGTACTGTGGCATACTGAAGCAGAGCATGATCCCCACCCTTTGGAGACTGGGCCGAAGGGCAGTATTCCAACATAACGACCCCAAACACACCTCCAAGACAACCACTGCCTTGCTAAAGAAGCTCTGTAAAAGGTGATGGACTGGCCAAGCATGTCTCCAGACCGAAACCCTGTTGAGCATCTGTGGGGCATCCTCAAATGGAAGGTGGAGGAGCGCAAGGTCTCTAACATCCACCAGCTCCGTGATGTCGTCATGGAGGAGTGGAAGAGGATTCCAGTGGCAACTTGTGAAGCTCTGGTGAACTCCATGCCCAAGAGGGTTAGGGCAGTGCTGGAAAATGGTGGCCACACAAAATATTGACACTTGGGCCCAATTTGGACATTTTGACTTAGGGGTGTACTCACTTTTGCTGTCAGCGATTTAGAAACCGATGGCTGCGTGTTAAGTTATTTTGAGGCAACAGCAAATTTACACTGTTATACAAGCTGTACACTCACTACTTTACATTGTAGCAAAGTGTCATTTCTTCAGTGTTGTCACATGAAAAGATATAATAAAATATTTACAAAAATGTGAGGGGTGTACTCACTTTGGTGAGATACTTTGTGTTTTATAAATTGCACATTTATTTCATCAAAGTTTCATATATTTCTTGAATAGGATTCCATGTGAAAAATGTGTATATCCTGGGTGAAAGTTGTGTGAAAACATTTATAAATGGACCCCTTGGTGTGATGTCATTAATGCCTCCAACAAGCTGAGTAGACTCGTACATGCTGTACTTTTTAACAGCAACCTGCTGGGTAAAAAAAATATATATAAAAGAGCACTACATACAAAATAAGACCGTTTACTCTCACGTGTCCCAGCACATGTCGCTTCAATCTTAGCCCCTTTTAAGAGTTGCAGCTACAGCCACACTTTAAAGACGTATCTCGTGCCTGTGACCTCCACCGAATGCTTTAGCTCCTTGTGCTGACCCCTACTGTGTCTTGAAGTGACATAGGGGTTAACGGAAGGAACTGCAGTGTGCAGCAGAGGACCAGACATGTGACACACCTGGAAGTCTCAAACGTTAGAGAGCAGAGATTGGAGAAAAGGGCGACATGACAGGCGAGTGTAAACCCCCTTCTATTATAAGTGCTGCTCTTTTACTTTTTTTGAACTAAGCATGAGACTGGTTTTAAAAACCTGTAAACATCTTTATGTAATGCCTGCCGAACATGACGAGAGGTATAATTTCTACCGTATGCACAAAGCAAAACATCGCGGCCGCAGCATGTGTACCGCTTCTGCTACTGCCTTTTCAGCTAATGGGCAGTGGTTGAACTGCTATTGTAAATGAGTCCTTAACTAAGCACTCAGAGCACTTGGCAGAGGTTCTGACTCGTTTCCATTCTTTTGAAAAAATTAACTAGCTACAATTACACGTTAGGTTCTGACTCTTTTCCATTCTTTTGAAAAAATTAACTAGCTACAATTACACGTTAGATAAAGGGTGCTTGGGAATCGGCCCAGCACCATAACATGGTGTAAGGGAGACATTCTTTAATACCTGGGATCCCCCAGCTGAGTCCCAAGTTCAGACTCAGCTGGGGGATCCCGGATATCTTTACTGCACGGGAGTTTGGAGTGTGTGGAGTAGTATGGAGCCTTTGCATCACTTGTCTTGCCCATACAGATCCCCAGTTTGCCATTCTCTTAATAAAAATATACATAGCTCTATATATGATATAACTATTTAGGATATCCTTACATAACAGCCATAGGATTTATGGCGGCTGTTTAATATCCTATATCTTTCTGGAAGATCTTGTTCACTGGGATAGTTTTGATTAAGTTGGCATTGTCCTACTCCTGATGTACAGTTGAATCCATTTTTTTTTTTTTTGCTTGGGCTGGCTCTTGTGGCATACAATTTTTGGGATCCCCTATTGCTGACGCTCTGTGTAGCAGTTCAATCTGTGCTCCCGAGGAAACGAAATATGGGAAACATGTCAAGCTTTATGTGAATGGATGGATGCAACCCCAGGACAATTATATTTCTATTATTGATCTGTATAAAGTGTATTCTTACCATAGTGAGGAGCCATAACCGACATAAGGTTGCAGGATGCTACTACATTTTATTTTAGATGTTGTTTTAATTGTGCATCAATAAAGATTGTGTTTTATTTTTTTTATTTATTTATTTATTTTTTAATAAACTCTTTATTTGAGAAGAGCATAGATGAGACAGAGTGACAATTATAGATCAGGGCATACGCAGTTGTGCAATAAAACAGTAATAATTTCCTTAGAAGCAGTTGGAGCTCATACCACTCAATAAACAGATATAATAAGTTCAATAGGCCTTAGGGTGAAAAGCATATAGCAAAAACAATCTAGGGTCCACAACTTGTGCAATTACCCAGAGGGATTACATCTGGCTAAACCGTAGCGTTAAAAAACTTATTAGGGGAAAAAAATTGGCCTTCAAGAAATATAAATCAGAGGGCACAGTATTGGCCTTCCAGCAATACAAGGAGGCAAATAAGAAAAGTAAACAAGAAATCAAGATGGCTAAAATCAACTTTGAGAGACAAATAGCGGAGGATAGTAAAAAAAACCCAAAGAAATTCTTTAAATATATCAACAGCAAAAAAACTAGGGCAGAGCATATTGCACACATAATTAACGATGATGGGAGGATGGTTACAGAGGACACTGAAAAAGCAACCGTGCTGAATGCTTTTTTCTCGTCAGTCTTTACACATGAAAAGGAGGGGTACACTGACCATGACTGTATGGTTAGTAGTAATACACAGGACTTGCCACTACGGCTAACAGAGGGTGAAATCAGGGAAAGACTGGATAAACTTAACACAAACAAATCACCAGGTCCGGATGGCGTACATCCGAGAGTACTCAAGGAACTCAGTAAGGTTATATCTAGACCACTGTTCCTGATCTTTGCTGACAGTATTAGGACAGGAGATGTACCAGGGGATTGGAGGAAGGCTAACGTGATTCCGATATTCAAAAAGGGCCAGAGGCATATCCCGGGAAATTATAGGCCTGTCAGTTTGACATCAATAATATGTAAACTTTTGGAGGGGATGATAAGGGACTATATCGTAGAATATGCTAAAGACAAAAACATCATCAGCAGTAACCAGCACGGGTTTACAAATGGCCGTTCTTGTCAAACCAATCTCTTAGCATTCTACGAGGAGGTGAGCTGTGAGCTAGATAGGGGCAGACCAGTGGATGTGGTGTACTTGGATTTCGCTAAGGTGTTTGATACAGTTCCCCACAAGCGCTTAATTTATAAAATAAGGTCTGCAGGTATCGACAGCAGGGTTTGCTCTTGGATACGGAACTGGCTAAAAGGCCGTGTCCAAAGGGTGGTAATAAACAGCGCATACTCAGACTGGTTTGAGGTAGTAAGCGGGGTGCCCCAGGGCTCAGTCCTGGGACCAACCTTGTTCAATTTATTCATAAACAGCATTGAGGACGGGATCAGTATTTCGTTATCAGTTTTTGCAGATGACACAAAATTGGCCAGGGCAATAACTGCACAGCATGAAGCAGATATCCTACAGAATGACCTGGACAAAATTACGGAGTGGGCAACGACATGGCAAATGAGGTTTAACATGGAGAAGTGTAAGGTTTTGCACTTGGGGACTAAAAACATAAAAACACAATACACGTTAGGAGGGGAACCCTTGGGGGAATCAAAAATGGAGAAAGATCTGGGAGTCTTGGTTGATGATAGATTAGGCAACAGCATGCAATGTCAAGCGGCAGCTTCCAAAGCCAACAGAATATTAGCATGCATAAAGAAAGGGATGTATTCCAGAGATAAGACTATAATCCTTCCACTTTATAAAACTCTGGTCCGACCGCATCTGGAGTATTCTGTCCAGTTCTGGTCGCCAGTCCTCAGGAGGGATGTGTTGGAGCTGGAGAGAGTCCAGAGAAGGGCAACTAAACTGATTAGGGGGTTGGAGGACCTTAACTATGAAGAGCGGCTGCAATCGCTCAATTTATTTTCCCTGGAGAAGAGACGTCTGAGAGGGGACATGATAGCAATTTATAAATATCTTAATGGAGATCTTAGCTTAGAAAAAAAAGCTGTTCATTCGAAGGAATTGCATGAGGACTCGAGGACATACAATGCGATTAGAGGAGAAACGTTTTAACCTCAGGCAACGAGGAGGGTTCTTTACTGTTAGGGCTACAAGATTGTGGAATTGTCTACCACAAGAGGTGGTTTCTGTGGGTAGTATGGTGACTTTCAAAAGACTCTTAGACTTACATCTCAAGGATCAGGACATTAAGGGCTATGTTAGATGATTACAGCCACACACACCTACACAGGTTGAACTGGATGGACTATTGTCTTTATTCAACCTCACCTACTATGTAACTATGTAGTTATACCTATAACTTAACCATGGGCATCACATATGGAGCCATCCTTTAATATATTGGACATGCAGGTTTACATGTCAGCACTATCATTATCACAAGTAGAAGCCATTTGTCCCATATTTTGTGGTACTTGGTGGGGCACCCTCTTTGAGCATACAATACTTATAGGGTAAGGCGGCATTAACAGCAGGCATACATTCACAGATAGTTGGAGTCAGCTCCCTATGCCACGCTCGAGCAATTAACATTCTGGCCATGAATCGGGACTCCTGCGGGAAAATGTGGAGGAGTTTATCAGTATCCGGGTCAGGCAACAAACCCAATAGGCATTGCTTAGGGAATAGTGTTAGAGGAGTGCCTGTTTGGTTTTGAAAAATGTAACCACTTTGGACCAATAGCCCTGTATGACTGGGCAGGACCAAAGAAAATGGAAGAAGGTACCGCTAGACTCCCCGCATCTGGGACAAAGAACGCTGTAGTTTGTACGATATCTGGCCAGGAGGATATGAGTCAGGTAGGACCGGTGTAGAATATATAACTGAGTGAGGCGGTCTTTGAGTTTAGGGGATTGTTTTAATTTTTAACAGATTTGGTGTTGTGCCTGTAAAGTCCATAGACTGGTCCAACATTTGTTTTTCCTATTTAATCTTATTTAGGGATGGTGCACTTTGCTACCTGTTGGGGTAATGTGCATTGGTCTTTTCTCCACCCTCCCTTGTCTGTTTACCTGTGCCCCATCGCGATCCATCAGTGTGCACGAGAGCCTTGGCATTCTAGGACTCCCTTTTCTCATTTGCTGCTGTCAATCAAAGCCAGTAAGCCAATGGAGAGAGAGAGGGGGTGGGGCCGACCCTTGGCTCTTTGTGTGAATGGCGAAACAGAGCAGCAGCTCGGGAGCCTCCATAGTAAGCTACTTGTTCTGGGGGGGGCTCTTGGCAGGAGAGAGGGGCCAGGAGCACCGACCATAGAAGCCAGGAGGGGCCCGAGAACATGAAGATCAGGGCTGCTCTGTGCAAAACTACTACTCAGTGCAGGCAAGTATAACATGCTTGTGTTTTTGGGGTCTTTTTAAGTCATATCTTTAATATCCCTTTTATTGTGTTCACAAGAGGGTCAGCATTCCATGGTAGCCCTTGTGATAAGTTTGTATCAGTATCTTTTTTATATAAATACCTTCCATCTTCCAAACGTTTAATCCCTAATAATAAACTTCTATTAATTACCTTTTTGACTGTTAAATATATTGTTGAAAGAGTTTTCTAATATCTGTTTTCAAGATGCAAAAAAAAAAATCTGTTAATCCTGCCAGAAGACCTTTTAGTTAATAACTTTCTATGCTGCTTTATTAGTTACATGGTTCTCTGTTCTCTCTTTGGAATACCGAACACTTCCCTTATGTTATGGTCCTTTTGTGGTGTAGGAGTGCTGAACCTTGTGGTGATTTGTTGTAATGTTATATGTGGTGTAAAGTCCTGGGGGCTGCTCACCAAACTTTGTGGTGTCCTGCTAGATCCTCGGAGAAGAAAACTTAAAAAATTGGGTGCACCACACTAGTTTGTACAGGCCATTAAAGATTTTATTCTACAACAAAAGTCAACACATTTTGGGGCCTCGATGCTTATGTCCTGGCCTGTAAGTTGGAACCGAAGTAGGTACGTAGAGATCATGTAGGCACTTGGACAAAGATATGTTATAGAGGAGATTGGGAGGTTTCTAAGTTCTGTCTTAGACTGGCAACACTGCTTCTCCACATATACAATGCAATGAATGAGCGTGGTCAAACTAGGGCAGGAAGTATATAACTGGCAGGATTATCAAGTAAAAGTAAAGGAAAACATCTTGAAAGAAGCCTGAAAATGCAGCTATCATATTCAACGACTTGTATGCTGCTACATACTACATTTTTGTTTTTACGTTTTATTCTATTTAGAAACATGCATAGAGCAATTACAGGTGTACAAATTAAAGCTAACCTGTTGGACCTCACACATTGCATGCCTTAGGTAACCTAGGAAATGTTGAAGCCAGAAACGGCAAGGAAACTAGGGATTTCAGTAGCAGGTCAGCAGTGTCAACCTTCAGCTCTATCAACGCAGGTTCCCTTGAATTTGTACACCTGCTTGGCAGGAGCAGGGTTAACAAAATTACTTACTTCCAGGTAGGTACATTTAGTTCCCAATTCGACGTAAACAGAAGAGTTTACCAAATACATAGGAGCTAAAAGCCGCCGCCTGCTTTGTTCCCACTGAGCGCCAAAAATTGACAACAGAGACATCTTGACATGGGCAACAGAATTTTTCTTTCTCTCCCACTGGAGGTGGATGTGCTAACAAGATCATTTGAGAACAGTGATAAGGATACTTCATCTCGATTTCTGCTGAAAAATAGATGAGCTGAGGGATAGGAAAGTGTGGTCGCATTCAGGCAACTCTTAAAAATCTTTCTGTGCAAAAAAAAAAAAAAATCAGTTTAGCAAGATCATTTTGACATGTATCTGCACTGTACAATTTAATACCTTCTTATTGCATTAATAGGGAACGCTATTTCACAAAACACTTTTTTTTCTACCATAAGATGCTAATTTTCCTCTTCAGTTTTTTTTTTTGTTCTTGTTTTTTGTTTTTTTCCAATAATATCAGGGAATCTTTTTTTATGTTGAGTTTTGCCACAATAACTTACTATTTTGGTTCCTCAAAATGTCAACGTGGAGGTTTATTTAATGGCTAAGTTCACCTCTGAAATAAAATGCACTATGCAGTCATGGCGTCCCAGTATCTTTAGAAACAGGGTGTAGCTTTAATATTTGGAGTTTAATTTAAATGCTTTACCTTTTAGACCCATTATGGCTTACCTATAGTCTAACTACATTTAGGGGTGATCCATGCCACCCTGCCTGTGATCTGGGACACCCTGTACACTGGGTTTGCTCCCAGCATTACTGAAGTGAGCACTATTTCTCTCTAAAGTTTGTACATGTGCGCTCTTCCTTCCCCGTCGCAGTAGCACTGAACTCAGCATCTGCAGAGACAAGGGAATCCGTGAGCATGCTCAGGTCCCGAAGGAGGGAAAATGCTTGTTCCATTGATGCGGAGATTGTGCTCAATATATGGGGTGTCCCAAATCACAAGCAGGGTGGTATTCGTTTTTCAGCCAGGCTGTGGGTAATGATATACTTATAGTCTCATGATGGATAAGAACAACTGGGATATCATTTTAATTAAACCCCAGTTTTAAAGCTAACAGTGTTTTTCAAAGTACTAGGGCCCTGTGACCGCATAGTGCATTTTATTATTGTACTTTTGATGACATGCTAAGCTTGCTACACATTTTGTAGCACATTTTCTGGTGAGTGTTCATGTCATGAGGTAGTGGCTAGAGTCTGATCCAAAAAAGCGAAGAGATTTCCAGTCACAACTTACCAACCAGCCAGCGATCAACCGAATTAAACTGTCTAACAGTATTCGTTAAAAACAAGGGTTTGGTTGCACATATTTGCAAATACATGCATAAGCCGCAGGCCCCGGCAAGGCACCCTGTGATCTGCAGTCCCTAACTCTACAATTTAAAGAGTCTCTACAATGAGAGCACATGCATATAATGGGATAGATGGAGGACAGGTGACTAGAGGGAGCCCACCGCTCCTTTAAGGCACAGGGGTCACACTGAACACCCAGCACATCGCACAATGGCGGCAAAGGTGTCAGTGCGTTGCCTGGCTCAATATAGATGGCTAGAGTCTGGCAACAATGTGAGTCTTTGGTAGAAGAATTATAATACAAATGTTTTTTGGACTATACAGGACGTTTTTGCAATTTATCGGCGCTTTATACACTTTTATGCATAATTTACACTTTTGGATTGACTTCATTTATGTGGATTTTTGCACTTTATATGTTACGAATTGTTGCACTCTGATTATGTGGTGCTGCAGGGGATTATCTTTATAGTGCATTTTATTACAAAGGTGAATTTAGCCTTTAAATACACCTACACTTTGACATTTTGAGGAACAGAAAAATAGTAATTTATTGCAGCAAAACTCAAGAGCATGAAAGATTCCCTGATATTACTGGAAAAAAAAAATAACCTGAAGAAGAAAATTTGCATCTCATGTTAGAAAAAAAAAGTGTTTTGTGAAATAACTTTCCCTATAAATGCAATAAGGTGTTAAATTGTACAGATAAATGTCAAATTGTTCTTTCCAAACTGATAAGGATTTTATTTTTGCGCATAAAGATTTTTAAGAGTTGCTTGTATGTGAGGACGTTTTAAGATCTCTCAGCTCATCTTTTTTTTTCATTAAAAAAAACAAGATGAACCTAGCCTTTAGAGCATGGGTGTCCAACCTTTTGGCTTCTCTGGGCCACATTGAGTGTAGAGAAATTTTCTCGGGCCGCATATAAAATATATACTATTAGTTAAGGTATATAAGTAATAAAACGCCGCCACGCCCTTCCCGTGCTGCCGTGACCCCCCCCCCCCCCAGGACTAATTTAACACAACTAGTGGATGATACCATCAGAGGATGCCTCTGTGGCCATGCCCCCGAATCGACTTTCTTCCTCCCCAGCAAAAAAATAAAAAATTGTCAGGGGGCAGTGGGCCGCATTGCCTGTGGTTCTGGGCCGAATGTGGCCCCCGGGCCGCAGGTTGGACATGTCAGCTTTAGAGGGAACCTGAAATGTGGAATATGTGTCCGAAAAGCAAGCAGAGGATATAGGGATAGTCACCGGTATTGCATTCAGCTATTGTGTTCCCCATTACGGATTTATATTTTGTTCTGCACTGTGTATCTGTGTGGAGTTCACCATCTTGGCAGAGGAACAGGGCTTTACTACCTGAGACCTGATCTCATGACTGATGGAAACATTTTCTGACAGCAGCAGTAGAGCTTCATAAATCATTGAGCCATAGAATGAAGCAGAGGCACGGAGGTCCTTGCATTGCAGGGCTTCAAGTACAGCTTTCTCCCCAACAAGAAAATCAGCGAGAGACTAGCAGACAGAGCCAGCAGTGCCGTAGATGATCTCACCCAGCAGACCTAATGGCATGAGGATCAAGGAAGGCACAGGATTGCATGAGCACAGGAACTGAACTGCTGTATTTTAGGAGGAATTCTAGACATATGTAAATCTTTCCGGATACTGCTTGTGCACAATTCTAGGTATTCCCTGTAACATAGCAAATCTTCACTTTTGAGTTCAGGTTTGTATATGCAGCAAATAACAATTTCCACATTGTTCTTTGCCTTATGTTCATGAACCTTGGTTGTTTTTATTTGAGAGATTTTCAGGCATGGTTGATAGCAGGTTTATTACAAAGATTTAATGACTTTCCCCACTGCTGACATGTCTCTACAGACATTTCCAGTCCCCAAAGACAATGTTATTTCTCTGTAGCAGGACATGGTCATAGGTTGGAGCATTAGGATTTGCAAACCAGCTGAGCTTTTCTGTATATGTGTGCTGTTGTGAATAAATCGAAAAATAGTTTAGATTGCAGTGCTCTTTTTTAAATTAAACACGTTCTGATAGAAGTACAAAGACTGCCATTACTGATCTCCTTTTGAAAATGTTTTCTGCCGGAAAGCTATATTTTAACCTCCCATAACCAACAACTGTTTCACATGTTAATGCATCCTCAAGGTTGTTAAATCAACAAAGTAGATGAAAGCAAACCTGTGCTTTGCCTATGTAGAACAAAGCAAAGCAACAAGTGTGCGGTAAAGTATATCCAAACCCAAGAATACACTCTTCTATAGTACAGCTTACCAGGCCTTGTATGTGGTGGTTGCATTTTTTTTCTTATATTCTTTTTCTGTTCTTTTTTTACTTTCACCTGGTGATCCTTAAAGGAGTTTTAAAGTCAGGAAGGTTTTTTATTCTAATGCATTCTATGCATTAGGATAAAAAGCATTCTGTGTGTAGCAGCCTCCCAGCACCCCTAATGCTTACCTGTGCCCCCTCTCTGTCCAGCGATGTCCAGGAGTCCTCCCCCCTGATTGGCTGAGATACAGCCACGGTGCCATTGGCTCCCACGGCTGTCTATTAAAGTCAGTGAGCCAATCAGGAGAGGGAGGGGGAAACTATAGCTCCTTGTCTGAATGGACACACGGAGCTGCAGCTCGGCTCGGGTGCCCCTGTAGCAAGCTGCTTGCTGTGGGGGCACCTAATAGGAAGGGGCCAGGAGCAGGAACGAGGGACCCGAGAAGAGGAGGATCCAGGCTGCTCTGTGCAAAACCAGCTGCAGAGAGGATGTAAGTATAAGGGCCCTTTCACATGCTATCCATTTTCATCCGATCTCCCCATAGAGGAGAGCGGGACTCTGACAGGTCTTTCTCTGCACAGTGAACAGAGACAAACCTGTCATCCATCTGCTCAGCGGGGATCAACGGAGCGATCCCTGCTGAGCTAGCAGAGTCCGCCGAGCAGGTCCACCCCGTGAGAAAGGAGTCTAACATATTTTTTGGGGCGTTTTTTTTTGTTTGTTTTTTTGTTTTTTAAACGAGGCTTTACATTTACTTTAAAGAGGAGCTCCAGTCTGTAAAAAAATATGTACAAAACAAATGCTGTAGCTGCTGACTTGTAATATAAGGACACTTACCGGTCTGGGGATCCCGCAATGACGGCACCCCAAACTGATTTGTCAATCGGCTTTGGGTGCAGGCACTGGCATTGTAAGTAAGAGAAACCAGCATCCTTCTGGCATCACAGACTATTGCACATGTGCAAGTAGCACTGCGCTTTCTGAATGGTCCCGCCATCTTCTGGGACCTTTGTGTGTCCTAGAAGGCAGCAGGGGGGAAGGAGGAGGGGCCGGAAATGTTGTAGAATGGTGATCCTACCCAGAAGTGGGTGCAGGTAACCCGCTCCTCCCCAAAAAGAGCCAAATGTGGAAGTGGAGGGGGAGTGCGAACAAGCGGCGCTTCCCCTTTTGGGTGGAACTCCACTTTAAGCAGGCTGTACATTATGCAATTTTTTTTCCTTCAACCATGGTTTGAAGTAAAGAAAGTCACTCAATTCCCCCATCAACACAGCCACTGTTGGTAGGGGAATACCTCCCGCTGTGCTGTTGTATTTTGACAGCTGGAAGTTTTTTCGCTGTCAGAATAAGATGATTACTGCTCCAGGCTATAGCTGGTAGTAATAATCGTATGAAAATAACTTGACAGGCTGGTTGTACTGAAGCTTTTCTATAGAGAGATCGACTTGTACTACAAGCCTGCCCATAGACAGATCAAAATTTGGCTGGTTTCTGCTCAACTAGTTGAATTTCGATTAGTCTATTGCTGCCTTATTGCACACTTCCTGTTCTAGGGTGACATCACTAAAGCTGGGACCGACTGAATTTAGATCAGTGTGTGGCCGTCTCTGCTCAACAGAAGTCAATTGTTTGAATTACTTCTGTTGAAGGGACATGGAGAACCATTCTTGATCTGCAGCTACTGATCAGTGTATGTTTCTTTTTCTTACGTGTGCTTGGTATAACACTGTCACATGGTGGTGGGGGAGAGAGTCCTCGGCTTTGTGTGAACCCCAAATGCTTGTACTATCTTATCTGCATATTTGTTACAGGTCAGTGACCTGAAGTATTGTAGACAGTGTCAACATGACAACCAGGCAATTAACATTTTCAGAAGAAGGCAGGCATTGGCATGTTCCTTTGTTTCTCTCATGACAGGTGTCTTTTAAACCCAAGGGTAGAGCAAAAAGCAAGCAATCCCCCCCCCCCCCCCCATATCCCTCTGTAGGGAGAAACTTGGCAAAAACAATCCAGCCCAGAGTCTTTTACACTGGCGGCCTGTAAAGGATTTCCATTGACATCACTGCTACCTTGTACTCCAGATATCTCCAGGCCTATAATTCCCATTGTAGAACTGGCCCATGGTGGGGGGGGGGGGGGTTTTGGTTTGGGAGAGGGAGTGAAGGTTGAGGAGCTTTTGCACTGCATTTACATTTCAGCTTGAGCAATTGCGATTAGCTATCAACAGGCTTTTTTTTAGAACATTAAGAAATAGGAAAATATGTGAAAAAGGACCATTCATATGTAATATTTCATAATTCCCTGAAGAAAACGTGGTTTTATTAATTTACTTTCTTTACCATGGTAATAAAAGAATGTACAAAAGCTTTATACCCTTAAGCGAAGACCAGCGACATCAGTGAAGTTAAATGGTGACAACAACAGATAACAGCCCTTGTTAATCTTTTTATGGAAGCACCTCCCCAGATCTCATCCGCCCAATGTGTCTTCTGGTGCAATAGGTTGATGAGACAGATAATGTAATCGGTTTCATAAAAATGGAATTGCATTCCTGCTTAACCTACTATCCTGAGCATGTTTGAGTATCAGCATATTGGCTAGTTAATCATTATTAGTGTATGCAGCTCTGCCCAGTCTCACCACTGTGTAGAGCACTGCATACTTTTCCCTGCTATACCTGGGAGCTGCTTCATGCAAGATTTCAGTTTACTTAGTCTATTTTGTGTTCGCGCATTTTCTTACAAGTGCAGGCAGGTACTTTGCAATCCAGTTTAGAGAATCGATAAACACAGAGCAGTCTTTTATCATAACGGGATTAGGAACTACACCAAAACAGAACAGGCTTAACACAGTTGAAGTCTTGGCCTTTCTGCCTTCATTCTCTATGTTGGCCGTTACAGTTACAACCCAGTCTAGCCGGTTTTTGTTGCATTCTTTTCCAGCCTGACGGACAACAGTGAACGACATTTGTAAGTATTTGTGATACTGACAATAGAAGTCACTGTGCAGAGTTATCGGGTATGTTTTAAAGAAAATCTGAAATAATTTTTAGAGTTTTTAACTTTTTATATACAGTTTAATGCAGATGTAAAACTTGGATTTGAATAGCATAGGAAAGGATTGGAGCCAATCGCTTAAGCAAGCCATAGATAATTTTACATTTTCCCTTTCATTCATCGACGGACACAATGCTCCATAAATCATAACTAGTGGGTTATACTGCCGCCTCCAGGAGTAGGACTAGGCAGAACAAAAAACACCTGGCTATGCCCATGGGCCATCCTCAGCTTGTATATAAACCCCCCATCTGCTCTAGGCAATCAGGTTTAATGTGTCTAGTCAGGAGAAAGGACCTAGGCTCCGGGCTGGAATAGCTGGTCCTAGCAAGTTTCTCCTTCCTTACATCTTTTTTGTTTTCTCTCGGGAGATCTACAATTAACTGCCAGGCTGGGCGACGGGCTGGATAATCTAGATCCAGTGGTCACCCAGCCAGCAAGCGCGTGCTGACCGCAGCTATGCACTAGGTCGGCCGCGACATAGCCTCAGAGACAGAGACTGGCCCGCGAGTTAAACGTCACCCATGGTCTCATGCGACTGGGCCTGTCGGTCCCTTGGCCAACAGCTCCCCTTCTTCAGTAGAGAGAGTTCTGTCTTGAGCGTTACCTGCACCATGGAAGGGTAAGTACAGTCCCCCCTCTCCCCTTTTGGTGATTTTTCTTTGGGGTGGACGCGGGTAACCTCCAGTGACGGTCAGACCTGCCTGCCCCTCCCCCCACCCTTAAATCCCTAACTGAGTTGGGCTTCCCCCACTCCCATTCCCCCCTGTCTTGACCAGGAGTCTGGTGGGGGTCCCAGGGCAGAAAATGCAGCAGAGACCCCTAAGGTCTACCCCGCTATCCCCACTCTGTAAGGGTTCTGGGATAGAGTGTGTCCTGCCCTGGTAGTCTGGAGGGGTCCCAGTGTATGAGACCCCTAGGTGCATGCCCTGCTGTTTGCAGTGTGGGTATAGTGCAGGAGGGTCCCAGTGCAGAGACCAATGCAGAGTGGACAGCAGAGTCTCCCCTAAACGTGTGTCCTAACCTTCAGGGGGGTTCCCCTTGCAGAGGATGCAGCCTTGCAGAGGGTGCAGGAAACATCCTGGCAACATGCTTCAGTTTTTAGTTGGCGGCCATGTTTTTGGAGCCAGATGATGTCACGGGGGTCTTTTTCACCTTAGTCTGGGAGATGCTGGAAACAACTGAAGGCTTGTGGGGATGCCGAAGCTCCTCCTCTTCCTCCTTAGTTTCCTTTTCTTGTGCCCGGGACATATGAACAGGGATCGCGCCCATGATAATGCTGGGTTCGAATTCTCAGTGCTCCTCCTGGTCGGTAGGGGGAGTCTTTGGGGGTCCCTGCTATCTCTTTCTCTGCTGATGGGTACCATGAGCCTTGAGGGGATTCTCTAGTGGTGCCAAAAGCACTGTACTGCAACGTCTTCCTTTCCTTATGGAGCCTCAGGGTCACATCTCCCCCACTGACCCCCCCCCCCACCCATGGAGGTGGCAGGTCCCTCTGAACCCCAGCTTCCCATGGTTGTACTGACAACGGCCCTGCAGTCTTTAGTGTCCCAGGTTGAAGTGGCGAGTGGGCAAAGGCCCAGGAGAAAGTGTCCCCCGCCTTTCCCTGCTCAGTTTGTCTCATCTGATTCTGAGCCTGATGCCGCCATAGATGTGGACCGTCCAGGCGGATTTAATATCACACTCCCTGATCCATCCTATAGTGAGGATGATTCCTCCATGGTCGCTGCAGCCGGTAGATGCACTTATCACTGCAGTGTATGAGACTTTAAAAATGGAGGCTGCGGCTGATGTAGCCACGGATGTAGCTGTGTCGTTTGGTACTTAACCTTTCTTCAACAGGGCGTTGATCAGAAGTTGGCTTTGAGTACCATCAAGGGCTAGGTGTCTGCCTTGGCAATCTTCTTTCAGTGACTCCATAGCCACGCACACTTTAGTTCGTACCTTCATTCAGGGGGTTCGACATGTGGCTCCACCTGTTCGGTCTCTTTTTCCGTCATGGGATTTACATTTAGTACTTTCGGTTCTCCAGAAACCTTTGAAATTATTCGCAAGATTCCCTTGCCTACATTATCCCGGAAGGTGACATTCTAGGTGGCTATTACCTCGGCCCGCAGGGTATCGGAATTGGCAGCATTATCCTATCGCAGTCCCTATTTAGTGATTCCTAGGGATAAAGTGGTTCTTCGTCCCCCGTCCATCGTTCCTGCCAAAGTTGTCTCTAACTTCCATTTGAATGAGGACATTATGTTCCTTCCTTGTGTCCCAAGCCAGATCATCCCAAGAAATTTGCCTTGCATACCTTGGATGTGGTTTGTGCAATTTGGGTGTATCTGGCAGCTACGGAGTCTTTTCAGAGGTAAGATTCGCTCTTTGTGGTTACGGACGGACCAAGAAAAGGGCTGGTCGCTTCTTCGGCTACCATCTCCAGATGGATCAGACAGACGGTGACTCAGGCCTTTTCCATTAAATTTCATGTTCCACCTTTCCCTGTCACGGTGCATTCTACTCGGGCGCTGAGACCTTTTTTTTGGGCCTTCCATCTTCGGGTTTCAATATTACAAGTTTGAAAGGCAGCCACTTGGACGTCCGTGCATACCTTTAGAAAATTCTATAAGGTAGATACTTTGGCATCTGTGGATGCTTTTTTTGGCCACAAAGTTTTGCAGGCTGCTGTTAAAGAGGGACTGTTTCCCTCTTGAGCGGTGTTTTTTCTTAAACCTTTATTTTTTCAGATGGGGCTCCTGTGACCCAGTTAAGGGCTCTTATGTTTAGTCTTGGGTTCTTTTCCCCACCCCTCATTTTGCTTTTGACACTGCTTTTGGACATCCCATTAGTTATGATTTATGGAGCACTGTGTCCGTCGATGAATGAAAAAGAAAAGGATTTTACGGTAAGTACAAAAATCCCATTTTCTCTAAGTTTTTTACGGACACAGCACCCACCCCTCTATGGAGTTCTGATACTTCTAATACTGCTTGCTACTAAACTGATTACCTAGAGCAGAGTGGGGGGTATATACCAGCTGAGGACGACCCATGGGCGTAGCCAGGTGTTTTTTGTTCTGCCTAGTCCTACTCCTGGAGGAGGCAATATAACCCACTAGTTATGATTTGTGGAGCGCTGGGTCAGTCGATGAACTCAGAGAAATGTATTTTACGGTTGCAGCTCTATTGTGTTCTGTCAGTGGGGAGCCTTTCTGACCGGCAGAACACGATGATTACTGCTAGCGGTTATAGCTGCTGACAGTAATCACATGTAAAAAAAAATCTGACAGGCTGGTTGTACAGCAGGGGTTCTAGTCCTCCCCTGCTTTACGAAAAGTGTCTTTAGATTTACAGTACAGTTTGTGTGTATAGAGCTTAGTTTTTGATGTCGAGAAGTATTAAAATTATTTGGGCTTACCACTGTTATGGATCCATCTATAGAGACTTTTCCTCAGGTACAGTACTGTCCTGGTAATAACCATTTTACCAGACACAGGAAGTGAGGGGAAATCTGCAGCACAAAAAAAAAACTCTGGTATATGCTCAACCTTCCCCTAGTGTACTAAAAACTATTTTCGTTTATATTTCTGTTGGAGATTTTTCTTTACTTCCTGTTTGGTGAAACCATTGTCACAGTAAGTAAGGGAAAATCTCTATAAAGGAGCCCCGTGTAGCTGTAAAATCCTTCCAGGTGTTATAATCCTTCCCAACTCTATCCAAAAACCTAAAGTGAAGGTTCATATTGTTAAATCCCAAATTTAAACTTTTGTAATAAATATAGAGATTTGTTGATTGACCGCTAGTGGGAGCACTCTGACTCCTCTCCATTCAATCTCCCTGCCTATTGACTTTTTAGTGAGTGCATACTATAGTTATTATTTTAAAGTAATTTTTAGTAATTTTTTTTTTGTGTTTTACCAGTTGACATTTCCAAACTTTAGTTAATATATTTAGTTAGGTTTATAATAAAGCTGCACGATTCTGGATAAAATAAGAATTGCAGCATTTTTTGCTTATAAAATATCATGATGCTCGGCATAACAGCATCTTTCACATAAAAAAAATAAATAAATTGGGCTAACTTCACATTTTTAGTTTTTCTATTTTTTTTTTTTTATTCATCGAAGTGTATTTTTCGCCAAAATTGCGTTTGAAAGACCGTTGTGCAAATACAGTGTGACATAAAATATTACAACGACCACCATTTTATTCTCCGGGATCTCTGCTAAAAAATACTGATTTTAACTTGTAAGCAACAAGTGTCAGAGAAAGGCCTGGTCTTTAAGTGGTTAAACTGCATTTGCAGACCAAAGTTCTTCCCTTTTGATCTCTAAAAGAACCAAATGATACAATGTTTCTTTTTACGTCTCAGCGCTAAGCAATGTTGTCATAAACCTTGCCGGCAGTTTTTTTTTTTTTTTCTTTGACAGCTGTGAGCAGAGAACTGCTTTGCAGTTGTTAAATTAATCATGGAAATGCTGGATTTAGATCGTGAGGGGGGGTTGAATCGAGATCACAATTTTTTTTAACAAATAATTATTCAGGTCTAGAATATAATTAGCCATGAGAGCAGCCATTTCTCAACCAGGGTTCCTCCAGACTTTACTAGGGGTTGCCGTGGTTGATTAGCCTCCCATCTGATAGCATCTGCATAATTCTGGGGTCTACACCATTTGGCAGTGTGTAAAGGTAGTAGTTTTCAACACCACTGTTGGGGTGCATTCTTCCCATTGACCACCAGTGTAAGAGGCATTTTTCCCATTGATCTCCAATAATATTGGCTTTAGCAGGGGTTTCCAAGACCTGAAAATTATTTCAAGGGTTCCTCTGGGTTAAAAGGGTTAATATCTTCCCTGGCTCGCCTTAGTAGCAATTTTCTTTTCTGCTGGGCCTCGCAAACCATTCAATACCTGGGAACCAGAATCCCTTCTAATCTTCACCTGATCTTCCAGCACAACTTCCAGCCTTTATTAAGCACCCTCTCCATGGACTTAGACAAGTGGAAAACTTTAGGGTTTTTTTGGTTCGGCAGATGCAAAGTCTTATAGATAAACATAATGCCACGTCTTCTATATCTTTTACAAGGGTTGTTAGTTAAGATACCTCAGGGTTTCTTTCGTAAGCTCTGGACAATCTTTATCAAATATGTTTGGCAAGACAAACCTTGTCATAAAAGGTTGCTTCTGCAACGACCAAAACCTAAACCTACTGTACGGCGGTTCACATGAATAGAGTGGTTGATTGGTGCAGACACTCCTCCCATAAACTATGGGTTTCCCTGGAACAGGAATCTATACCGGGCTCTTTAGCCGGCCTCCCATGGACTGGGATTTGCTACTCCTGATCCCCCCTCTCAACAACCTTTGATCGAGCCCACTTTATTAGAACTCCACAGATGTTACAGGATTGCCGGGGTATCCAGCTTACCCTCTCTGTTGACACCTATTATGGGTCATCCGGAATTTGTACTAGGTTTTTCTGACAAAGCCTTCCAAATTCAACTTGACCAGAACGTGGTTAGAGCTTCTACCTTTCTTGGCTCCCTGGGTGGACCCATCCATCAGTTTTTTATGATGCCCTTAATTCTTCTGTCTTGGGTAGATGGAAGATCTTGCAATTCTCATTTTCTTCGGTCCCTCCCAGACCATGCTAGTTTCCGCAGACAACCCACTTCATTTGAAGATCTTTGTCTGGGAGATCGCCCCTTTCGGAAATCTCTCTCCTACTCTTACGACATTCTACTTGTACTCACATCTCAATCTGACCCTCTGTATCTGAGCGAATGGGAAATATACCTTAACACTACGTTCTTGGAGGATCAAAATATCCGGACTCTTCTTTGTCCACAAGTCGTCTTTCTGCAGCAAATACCAGGAGATGACATTTAAAATCTTGTCGCGCTGGTACCAGACTCCAGCTAGCATCATTATTCACCGGACGCAGCCCATTGTGCTGGGGATGCGGTACTCAAATTGGCACTCTGCTTCACATCTTTTGGGACTGCCCAATAAACTACAGATTATTCACAACTTACTGATATTTCCCTTTTCAGTGATCCGGCAGCAGTGCTACTTAACCCCAGCAAGAGATACCGTAAATCCTTGCTGAAGCACCTTCTGAATACAGCCAGGGCCTGCATCCCCAGCAAATGGAAACAACAATCCCGATCTACTGTGCCGCAATGGTTTGCCAGGGTGAACGATATTCATTGAATGGAATATATGAAATCTGCCCTTAAGCACAAGATGGATGAACACAACACATGCTGGCTACACTGGGACATGTTTTTCGCTTTTCGGATGAATATTTGACTTACTCTTAAATTGAGCTTTTTCCCTCGAGGGGAACTTGATGTCTGGTACTGTCTACTCTGCCAAGGCACCTCATCCTCCCTCCTTTTATTCCATTTCCTTTGTATCCATTTCTAATCTTTCCTTCCATAAACCAAACAATGTTTCTTGATATGCTATGAAAGTTGGGTACAACTAGTGTGGGGAAGAGGCATGGGGTCCTTCATAATGATAACGCATATGCCCTTTTCCCCACCCCTTAAGGATTCAATACATACTAGTTAGTACTCGAGGGGGAGGGGTACCGCGCTTCAGAGAAGTAGCACAACTTATCTGTTCAAATGTTGTTGGGCACACTCCAAATGAGTGTTCAATGACTGTGATAGTGCTCAACCAAATGTATCTGTTATTTACAAATATATGTGTACTCATAAATATTAAATATACAGTAAATTAAATACTACAAATCAATCCTTCATCAAAATTCCTTCAAAATTATACATATAAAGTGCACCAGTGTCTAAGGAGTTGATATATGCATATAAATAAATAAATACTCCAACTCTTAAAAAACAATACATGTGAGTGAATGATAGTAAATAAACCTCATAAGGTGACAGTAAAGTGCTCAGTGCTTAAAAAACACAAGTGAGTGAACTTATTTCCAAGTCTTGGTATTCCATCCTTATAAAGTGCTTAGAGTGTCCGAAATAACAACCATAGATGTGATAATCTTCTTATTCAAGGTGTTAAACCTCCACCTAACACCGTGTAAAATTTTGGGGTGTTTCTTCTCGCTTATTCCCCCTAAGGGTGTGCTTCCTGCTCATCTCAATATATATGGTAATGCGCCTTTTTTTATACAGATATAATACTCCTCTCCTCTCTTTCCTTGTACTGCAATCAGGGATGATGGTCAGCCTGTATTATCTGGATCGGGGAACAACGTCCTCCAGGGGTCCCACGAATCTCGAAGTTAAAAGCTCACATAGTGCAATATTGCCATAATCAAACCGTTTTATCTAAATAAAATAAATGCACGTACAAAAAAATATGTTAAAATGCGCCTTTTGCTGCATACAGGTGATCGCGGTCCTCACTTCCGCATTCAAAACGTCACTTCCGGTAAACGGCCATTAGTTAGTGCCCTTTTCTTTTTTCCTTGTTATCTCAGTATGGCTTGTAATTTATGTCTCTGTAGAGGTTCTACTTCACAATGTAGGAATTATTTGCCGTAGAGGCTACTGCTTGAAGTTTATGGTCACTTCATATTGCTGTTATGGAACCTTATCTGTTTATTGATATCTATAAATTCCTAACTTTTGTTATATAGATTTCCATTAATAGATATCCTTGATTTTGGTTTGCAATGTCATGCTGTAATGTTTTGCTGCACACCTTTAAATAATAATTAAAAAAAATAAAGGGTTAATGTCTCTCTTGATAATTAATATATTTGCACTATAATGGGGTTGATTTACTAAAGGCAGACTTTACAAGGGAATTTTCCCCAATACGTAATGAATTAGGTGAAGCTCTGCCGACTTTCATTATCCAATCACGTGCAAGCAAAAATGCTGTGTTGATTTTTTACCTTGCATGTGATTGGGTACTTTGCAAAGTGTGGTTTCACCACATTCTCTAATCTCTGGGGAAAATTCCTTTGCAAATGCAACTTTCCTTGCAAAGTGAACAACCTACTTTTCTTTAGTAAATCACCCTCAATTGCTACTTTTATTTTCAATGAGTCATGTGACTCATTTGGTTTGCTTTGTGAAAAGGAACAGCACTACCACTGTGTAGCGCTGCAAAGTAAGGAGCAGAGTCTGAGAATGTAATGAGTAAGCATGGCTGCTATATAATTACAACCAATGTGCAGGAAAAAGTTTCTTAAAACAATAAAGTACATTGATAATAGTCTTGGAGTTAAGTTAGTCTCCTTTACATGTACTGTATATATAAAAATCCCTGAGAAAAGTATTAACTTAAACCAGCCTTGCTGAGTTTGCTCTTACTAGAGACAATTGGTTGGACAAATGCAGGTTAGCTGCCAGGAACCTGTTGACATTAGATCACATGATTTTGTTTTATTTTCTTCCTGTCTACACCTGGGAATAATTTGCTCGTTCTGCTCTGCTGTGTGTTCGCAATGTCACATTCTCTTGAATTGGTGCTTGCTTTCTCCCGATGACTCTCCTTTTCTTATGCACCTGCTGTATGCTTTCTTTCAGGAACAGCTGGAAAAAGCCACCACTGCATTGGACAGCGTGAAGCCGGAGATGATCCTGCATGATTGTCAGGGGAAGGTAACCGAGGTGGAGCTCTGGCTTCAAAGAGTAAACCTGTCATTAGCAGAGAGCAAACAAGAGCCAGATATGCGACATTGCTTAGAACAGAAGCTTGTAGACTTTCAGGTAAGGCGAACAGCGGACATTCAGTCTAACCCCTTCCACTCTATGCACAGCCCACTTGTCCTACCAGATGCAGAGTGTGCAATTTCACATGTATTAAAGTGTTTATTAACCAAAAAAAATTGGATCCTGCTCCTTTAAAGCATTTTATACAGTACAGTGCTTGTGCTCTGTAATTTTGCCCCCTGTAACACCTGATAAACCTGGCTGATCTTGCCAGTTTCTGCCCTCCACCCTGTAAACTGACTATGGTATATCATGGCTGCTGAGCATCGTAGTCAGTTTACCAGTTTACTTGCCTCCATCAGCCACTGCTAGCTGCAGCTCTTCTGTGTCTCTCTGCCGTCTTCCCCCCTTCCCTTAGTGTCAGCTCTGTGTCAGGGCCTGCCACCCCTCCCCCCCCTCCTACTGCTGTAATAACTAAGTAAAAATCATGCAATTCCCTGGCTTTCAAGGGAGTCCCTTAAGGAGTCCCTTAATTTGCAGGGATTACCTCTCACTTCCTGTTTTGGCTATGAGACAGGAAGTGAAGAAAAATCTCCGAAATCGGACACAGACGGAAAAAAAAAAAACTGACATGGAGTATGAGCCTCCCTTGCTTTATCCAAAATGAAAAAAAAACATTTTGCCTATAGCTCTACTTTAAACTTTTTTTTTGTTCTACATTTCTTCAGTTGCTTTATGGTTTCAGGCCTAGGCAAAAATTATGTCATGCATCCCAGGAAGTCTTCATTTACATTTTTTTTTTCTTTCATCTCGGGGACGGGAGGAGGGTCTTTCTCAGCTAAGCACATGAGCTAAGGACAGTCATCTACGAGGGACTGTTCCTCAGACTGACACCAACAATTGGGCATAAATACAGAACTATTTCACCCACTGACATCAACAATGGGGCATCATTCCTGCCAATATACCAACGATGGAGCATTATTCCATTCATATTTCCATTGACTGACACCAACGATGGGGTACTATTCCTCCCATTGACACCAACAATAGGGCATAATTCCTGCCACTGATACCAACAATGGTGTACTATTCCACCCACTGACACCAACAATGAGGTATTGTTTGCTCCCACATTATAATATTTTTGCTCCCATTGGTCACTGTCTGGCTCCCCAAGGCCTGAAGGACAGTAAACTGACCCTTTCTGTAGAAAAATTGGAGACCCTGTGCTACGTAAATCATCTGCCTTTAATCAAGATGGCCACAAGTAAAAATGCTAAGGGGTGTTTTTTCAAGGAATTTTTCAACAAAAAAAGCATTGAGACATGGTTGGGTGCGATTGTTGTACATATTAAAGATGAGTAAGTAATGTTATAGAAATGTGATGGCAGAAAAAGAAGACCAAGTGGTCTATTAAGTCTGTCTGTCTTTTCTTTTTTTTTTATGTTTTTGTATTTTTTTGTTAACTTTTTAAAGTATAGATCTATGTTTGTCCCATGAATGTTTGAAAGCACGTACTGTTGACTGACTCGCTACCTTTGCTGGAAGTTTATTCCGAGCATCAACTACCCTTTCAGTAAAGCAATACTTTCCAAGATTAGTTTTGATCCTTCCTACAGTTAGTTTGAGGTCATGTCTCCATGTTCTTTATTTTGGTTTCATATTGAAAATACTGCCCTCTTGAACTTTATTCAAGAGGGATGTATTTGAAAGTTTCAATTGTGTCTCCCCTTTCCCCCTTGCTCTTGATATGTTTTATCCCTCAGACCTGTCACCATTTTTGTTACACGTCTCTGGACTCATTCTATCTTGTCAGTTTGTGGTGCTCAGATACAGTTGAGGAGCACTTTATTAGCCCAGTTGCACATGTGGGGTTGGGAGTTTTAAAGAAGATTTGAGGTTTGCCAGGTTTGTATTTAATCTCTGCAGACCACCACTGTAGATTGGTCAGTCCACTTTCCTATTGTTCCAGGAGGAAGTACTGATATGTCCTCTAGAAACTGCTCTCTCACAGTTCTGTGATTGCACGTTTTTTCGGCGCAGTGGTTCACAGGCAAATACAACCACCAGAAGAAACCTCCATCTGTCTCAAAAAGAATGATATAAAATATATTTGGGTATAGTGTTGCCTAATGGAGTAATTGTCAGTCCTAGCGCTTAGAACTGAAAAATGGCCTAGTAATGAGGGGGGTGAGCCCAAGGACCCATCAAGTGTGTTGCAGTGAAAAGAGCATTCTAATAGGAGTAGAAAGCAGAGAGACAGGGAGATGGAACACATCTTTGTGCTGCTTATTTTTCCAATCTCGTGGACCTGTAAGTGAAAGTGTACCAGTAGTGGACACTCGTTTGCTGTAGTTGGTACCACATCCGAAATTAAAACTTGAAACTGAAAGGGAAAGAAAGACTTGAAAGTGCCAAACATAACCCCAGAACAAGGTCAGCACACATTCAATTTAACAATTCAAGAATTTTTATTTCACGTCAATATTAGTTACAAAAGCTCCATAAATTCAGGATGTATGAGCATGAAGTTTGAAAGAACGCTATTCCTGCCAAGTCCAATTAAAAATATACTGTATTTTGTCTCTATGTACACAAGTATTACAGCACAAGAGGGCAAAAATGCAGGAAAGACGCATTTTGCAGTCTGATTACTTCATCAGGAAGCCGAATAGATAAATTTGACACTGTGTGTATATATAGCGCTGCATCCAAAGAGGGAATTCCCAAAACCGCCTCTGAGAGGAGAGAACACACAGATATTTGTGGGTGGCTAAAAGGGAGCCCCTTTGTGGGCTGCCTGAAGCATTAACTTAGTCAATGCTACATGACCACAACAAATGGATGGGAATGTAAGCGCTCCCCAAAACAATAGCAGGTGTGCACAGGAGTCACAAATTATAAATTGTCTAATTTATTAAAACTGGTATAAATGCTGGTAAGCAGGATATGTCCAAGAAGTTAGGCAGTACCTGTGGTGGAGGTCAGGGAGGCAGGTGGAAACATCTCTCAAATCTCTCAGATGGTGGAGAAGCCCAGGGAGCGACCATACATGAGTGGTGGTAGAGAGGGAGATCCATGGCCTGGGGGTGGTGGGGAGAAGCACATCTCCCTGTGGAACGAGCCGGCTGCAGGACCGTAACAAGCCGGCGTCTCCTCGCCTCAGCTGTCTCGAGCGGTGCCGGCAGGTGACGGTCAGCTCACGGGAGTCCGTTCCAGGCTGCAAGGCAGATGGTGAAGGCAGCCCCACAGTACTTGATGTGTCACGCACCAACAGCGGATATAACCAGGAAATTAAGGGATGATGGTGGAATGAAGATTAAACGCCACAAGGGGGGGGGGGAGTGATGGAGATTACATGTTTCGGGACAAGCCCTTCGTCAGATCTACATGACCACATTCCAAAAAGTAGGCCCTCTTCTAATATGTTGAGATTAAAATACAAAGGATATGCTCAAAATATGCCACAGTGTGCCAGTCCATCAGTAATCATGTGCTTCAAACGAGTATTAGGCCAGGGCCGTTGATAAGGCCGTACTGTTGTACTGAGCCCAAGCCTTATCAGCTAAACAGGGAGGCCAGGGTAGCTTTATTGTTTATTTCTGCCTAAAGGAATAAATTGATTTTACCAGACCACACCCCCGCTCCTATTTGCTTACCAGAGCTTAAATTACACTTCCCTGGGCCTCATCACGTCAACAGAGGGGCCCAGGAGTTGGGAATAGAGGAGGCCCTTTTTTTAAAAAAAGTTTGGCGGATAAAGTCAGTGACGCTGTTCCGCTCCACCTCAAGGAGGTGGAGGCAAAGTTGGGGGGGCCCCATCAGGAAGGTTGTATGGGGCCTCAAGATTTCGAACAGCAGCCCTGATCTGAGCAACCATTAATTTTTTAAGGTTGTGTGTTTACCTTTTTCTGGGGTAATGTTTGGCACCTTTAAAGTCTTTCTTTCCCTATCACTGTAAGTGAAAGCAAAACCGCAGCAGATAAAGATCACCTCATCTCCCCTGCTAGACAGGGTTGTACTGTGTAGCAGAACTGTGTAAATATTAAGATGGGATGGACAGAAATATACATTCTTTGGAAGCTTAAACAGCTCTTATACAGTATAAGTATTTCCTATGTGTATTTGACTAGTTGCCTGGAGTTCAATCCTTTAATAATGATGTATTCTTATACTGTATGGTCAGTTAATCAGCATAGCAGTTATTCCTGGATTTAACAGTTAAAAATGGGAGGGGGAGGACAGACTGGGGAACCATTTAGGTAAATAGAAGTATACCCCAATGCAACTTTCCAGAATAGAGTTGCATATAAATAAAAATCTTATTTCTGGCTGCCAGCCAGTTTTTTAAATAGTTTGCGGAGAATGGTACAGGCTTTTTTTCTCAAGATTGTTTTTAAATTATCTATCAAATATAAAAATATATATATATATATATATATATATATATATATATATATATATATATATATATATATATATATATTTTTTTGCAGTGATACATATCTATGCATAGTTTATCAATTCCATATTGCTTGTATGGCTCAAATTTCATTCAAGTAATAGCGATCAAAGTACATAGTACAGGGTATGAAATATGTTCACATTCAGCATGTTCATGATAAAAGCAGACTAGAGCTTAGCCGAAAGACTCTGCAGAGTTTTGCTATGTTTAATGGTTAAAAAATTAAGTATGATACACTATATTATCAAAAGTATTGGGACGCCTGCCTTTACATGCACATAAACTTTAATGGCATCCCAGTCTTAGTCTCTAGGGTTCAGTATTGAGTTGTCCCACCCTTTGCAGCTATAACAGCTTTGACTCTTCTGGGAAGGCTGTCCACAAGGTTTAGGAGTGTGTCTATGGGAATGTTTGACCATTCTTCTAGAAGCGTATTTGTGAGGTCAGGCACTGATGTTGGACGAGAATGCCCATCAACTCTAATTCATCCCAAAGGTGTTCTATCCGGTTGAGGTCAGGACTCTGTACAGGCCAGTCATGTTCCTCCACCCCAAACTCGCTCATCCATGTCTTTATAGACCTTGCTTTGTGCACTGGTGTGCAGTCATGTTGGAACAGGAAGGGGCCATCCCCAAACTGTTGCCACAGAGTTGGGAGCATGAAATTATCCAAAATGTCTTGGTATACTGATGCCTTAAGAGTTCCCTTCACAGGAACTTAGGGACCAAGCCTAACCCCTGATAAACAACCCCACACCATAATCCCCCCCTCCACCAAATTATTTGGACCAGTGCACAAAGCAAGCACAAAGCAAGGTCCATAAAGACATGGATGAGTGAGTTTGAGGTGGAGGAACTTGAGTGGCCTGCACAACCCGAGTCCTGATCTCAAACCGATAGAACGCCTTTGGGATGAATTAGAGCAGAGGCTGCAAGCCAGGCCTTCTCATGCAACATCAGTGCCTGACCTCACAAATGCGCTTCTGGAAGAATTGTCAACCATTCCCATAGACACACTCCTAAACCTTGTGGACAGCCTTCCTAGAAGAGTTGAAGCTGTTATAGCTGCAAACAGTGGGCCAACTCAATATTGAAACCCATGGACTAAGATGGACGCCATTAAAGTTCATGTGCATGTAAAGGCAGGCGTCTCAATATTTTTAACAATATAGTGTATAATATACTAATATTTAATATAGTTTAAAAACACACGTTTAAAGCAGAACTATAGGCAACATTTTTTCATTTTGAATAGAGTAAGGAAGGGTTATAAACGCTGTCATTTTTATTTATTTTTTTTTTTTTTTTGTGTTCCTTTGGGAAGCTTTACCTACACTTCCTGTCCCATTGCTGCAATAGAAAGTGAGAGAACTCGTCACCAGGTTCACCAGAACTAGTGTCCCCATTGTAAGATTTCCCTATTATTCCTGAATGCTGAGTGAGTTTCCTTAATGGGGCCAGTGACAGATCTATTCAAAGCTGTAAAAAAAAAAAAAAAAAAATGTTTGCCTTTAGTTATACTTTAGGCACTGTCAATACCTTTTATAGAAGTTTTTGGCCAGTTCAGTTTCACGTTAAAAGGCATTGTTGCAGTAATACAGCTGTCAAAGCCTTTTGTTAGGGGGAAGATGTCTTAGTTGGGTTAGAGGTAATGGAGAGCCCCAATACTTAGCAAGTCCCTCAGTCATGTATCCCACATGCTTAAATGTTCAATGTGCAGCCAATCACTTGATTATTCCCTTTTCTCTTGAGAAAGGAAACATACCTTTTTAACGGCATGTTCTATGACTGTATACTGGCCAGATGAGGATGCACAGCTTTTGTTATTTAAATATCTATATATCAAGTCACGCTAAAAGTGAATAATGGAAAATTAAAGTCCATATAAGTCCATAAATTGGTGTAATCCTCAGTTTTCAGACCGGGCTCCTTATGGATGTATGCTTACCAGAAAAGGCAAATATAAATGCAGGTTCTCTGTAGTGAATCTTGTCCCCTTGATGGAGGGCCGGAACCAGTAAACTCGTGGTGATTCAGTGGTCGTTGAATCATAAAATGAAATAAAAACCGCAATAACGTAAAACCCAACAGATGATTTGAAGTGACTTATGACACCAATGTGATCATTCAATGGTTAACTCAAAAAATAAAGTTGTGTACATGGATTGCAGGAAAAAACTTACCAGGAAAGGTTAAAGGACCTTAATATGTATAGCTTGGAAGAAAGAAGAGACAGAGGGGATATGATGGGAATCAACTCGGTAAAGGAGGAGAGCATATTTAAAAGAAGAAAAACTACCACAAGAGGACACAGTTTTAAATTAGAGGGGCAAAGGTTTAAAAGTAATATGAGGAAGTATTACTTTACTGAGAGAGTAGTGGGTGCATGGAATAACCTTCCTGCAGAAGTGGTAGCTGCAAACACAGTGAAGGAGTTTAAGCATGCATGGGATAGGCATAAGGCTATCCTTCATATAAGATAGGGCCAGGGACTATTCATAGGATTCAGATATATTGGGCAGACTAGATGGGCCAAATGGTTCTTATCTGCCGACACATTCTATGTTTCTATGTTTCTATGTGTTGATAAAACCACCACCAATGTGAATGCTCACAAACTGATCGTTAAAAAAGAAATGTTGTATTGAAAGAAAAAGGAAAAGGAATTAAATCCCATGCAATAGGACACCCAAAGGTACCCCTTACCAAAGTGAGTAAGGGCAATCGCATATATCAATCAAGAGTCAGTGCTATCCTTCACCAGCTGAAATCGCCTCTTACCATGTGAAAGCAGTAAAAACGCCAAAGTGAATGGAAGTAATAACATAAACACTTTAACTTCCGTGCTTATCCTTCACCAGCTGAAATCGCCTCTTACCAGATAAAAATTTAAAATAAGCCAAAGTGTATCAAGGCAGTCACGTGTACCACTTCAGAACTAGTGCTAGCCTTCACCAGTAGAAATCGCCTCTTACCAAATGTAGATGATAAATACACTTGTAGATAAACCAGGCTCCATGGATAGGGACGCTTGTATTGAGGCAAGTTCTAACCCAGATTACTCCAAAGGATTACCACAAGGTAATTACCACCATAAAAAGAGAACAGCTTCCATAGTGTAAAAACGCTTTAAATTTTATTAAAAGTAAAAGAATAAAACTCACAATTAGTCAGGAAGTACAGAGCATTGATGGTATAGCCGCCGGCCGGACGACTCCGCTCGTCCGCACTTCCTAGTCTCAGTCAGATGACAGTCAGTACGCCGTGTCCTTGTTATTTAAAGTTTTATTTCGCACACCAGCAAAACAATAGATTTCCAGTATCTATAGAGGGTACAATATTCAAAACTGTTGCACAAACATATAATAAAATAAAGCCATAAGCAAAGTACAAAACATGACGGATAATGCCAGAGCAGCAACTGAGAATTTCAGTACTCTGTAAATATGTGACGTATTGTACGTAACAATAGGCTTACCCAGAGGCTGGTGTACAAGAACAATTGTGATGCACAGCTTTAAACAAGAATGGCAGCTCTCTCATTACCCATCCTAACAGATATGTCTACATGTGCCCATTCTAGGCTGTTAGCCCATGTCTTATAGCTTGTGGTTGTTCAGTTCCCTCCAGGTACACTGTGTGCACTGAGATTGTATGTTCTATGTTCAATAGTTTCAACCAGAAGCTCTGACTTACTGCCACTGTAAAGAAACATACTGGTTGGGTTATTCCATTCCCATCCAGATCTTATAGGAATAGTGCTTGTAACTGTATGGCTACAGTACAGATATTAGATCGTTGGCTTCTCTGGGACATATACTGGTACATGTGATTCTTAGCTCTAACAAGCAAGGCCCTCTGATTGCTATTGAATTGTATTATAATTGTACCATCTGCCTTCATTTTGTAAAGCACTGCGCAAACTGTTGGTTCTAAATAAATTCTGTATAATAACAATAATGAAAAAAAAACAAAAAATGTGAGTTTAGCTATAGAAATATGGGCAATAATACAATAGAATTACTGAAATTGAGCTTTATTTCTCATGTGCAAGCATTTAAGGTTCTCACAGCTATTAAGTTAAAATCTCAGCATCAGTTGGGATATGTCTTATGCATTTGCTTTTTGTTTCCCAGAAAACCTTACAAGAAACGGAAAAGAAAATAAACAGTTTGCTGGAAGGTGGCGGCACAAATAGGCAAGGGCCCAGCTCCCTGTTAGAGGAGGCAGAGTCCTTGTCCAGAAAACTGAAGGCTCTGAAAATCAGTCTGGAAAACTTACAGGCAATGTTGCAGGTCAGACCCAACACCGAACAGGTATCATGTGACATTTGTGCCTACCTTGCCATTTATTACCTTTTACCTAATAGCCTATGGGTAGCGTTATATGTTCTACAAAGTATCTGAGCTTTTCAGATATTTTTCTTCATCTGTCAGATTGAAAACATTTATCAACTCTCTATAGAATTGGCTAGCCTTTGGTGTCCATTTTAGCACATCACTACTATATATTTGTTTTATCCTAGAATTTCTATCTAACATTTTCTGATCCCTCAAAGTAATATCAGCTCATCCCTTCTTCAGAAGTGGTGGATATGAATCATTTTACCTTACCGGACATATTTTAGAGCTGCTTCTTGCAGAGACCGAGAGATGAACTCATCACTGTGCTGCTTCTCATTCCACTGTCCAGTCACAGGCTCGGTGGGGAGGGAGGGGGGAATTCAAGATGACCTGGGCTCAGATGAGGACATCTAGTGGCAGAAAAACTAGTACTGTGGGCGAAATCTTTGCACTGAAGGTGAACATTGCAGAAAAGCTGGTTATTTTATCTGATTAGGTTAAAGTTTACCAGTTCTAGGGACAACGTCCCACATCCATATCCTAATATTAACGTGAGATCAATTATAAGGGAAAGAGAAAAAAAACCCTCCCAATGAAAAAAGTGGACTTTAAAGGATGTGGGGTTGTCACTTGAGATATGTAAAAATTTTATTGTACAAAAGTAGTTTTAAAAGATAAAGCTGAATATAAAATCACATACAAGAAAAGACAACAAACAGCTCATTGCATAGACAGTGTTTAGATTCACAACTAGTTATTGAGGAGAATTAAGGTCCCAACGCATTTGGCAGAACACACTTTTGTTCCAACTCTGCTTCCTCAGAGACCCTCAATGTTAACGAAGTTGTCAAAGAAGCTTAGAAAAAAAGAGAAAGCATATTCTGCATATAAGATTGTATCACATATACAAACTTTCTGTCTCAGCTGAGAACATAACTGTGCTCACCAACTCCACCATAGAGAAACCACTGGGCCATCCAAGCACGTATGGTACACACTGGGATTAATAATGTCCATGTAGCCACCTGAAAATAATGTCAGGGGCGGGACTGATGAACACTGGACTGTGCATGCAAAACTCAGACAGGTTAGGACGATAGTCAAGCGCTGGAGCAGAGAGGCAATTTAAACTGCGTCACTAGATACATCAAGATTCCCAAGCCTAAAAATAATAGATAAAACGTAGGTAGCCAATAAGATCATACATACATACAACCAGCCACACATACAACCCCCCCCCCCCCTTAAGTGAACTAACCCCAAACCACCAAAAGCCTCATATACCATCACAGGAACACATCCATAACCCAATCATCCCAACATGCCACCCCCCTTCCCCCCTCTCTTTGCCACTCACCTCAATCATGTACCCCAATATATCCTAACTAACCCATTCAAATGGTGTCCTCCCCCTCCTTCAGCTGAGTCAAGATGGCTAAGGGGAAAGAATCCCCTCCCATCCTGGCTTGGCGACCGAGTGCCTATCAAAAAGACTCCAGCCATTACATCTTCATGAGTAAACCACAAGGTCTAGAGGCACAGTGGACAATAATCATATACATACATACATACACATATATATATATATATAATCAAACACACCTAGCTTCTTCTACCTTGGATGTTATTAATCTTTCTCAACATCGTCTGTCTCAAGGCGAAATTGAAGTCCTCAAATTGGGTTTAAGTTTTTGCCCCCTTCAAAGATTAAACAAGTTTGAGCTAGTAAAGGATACATTGTCTATGCAATGAGCAGTTTTGTTGTCTTTTCTTGTATATGTGATTTTATATTCAGTTTTATCTCTTAAAACTATTTTTGTACAATTAAACTTACCTTTTACATACGATATGTCATTTTGTGCTCATCTCAAGTGACAACTCCACTTCCTTTAAAGTTCACTTTTTTCATTGGAAGGGTTTTTTTCCTCTTTCCCTTGAAATTTATCTCTGGTTATTTTTATCTGTTAATGGGCTAATCATTTTTATCCTATTTTTGGCTGACGTTTAGTTTTAAGGATGGACTGCAGAATATCACAATCCTCTGGGTCTGGGCAAAATCCACATTATAGTGTACATTTAATCACTCTTCTGTCAGGGCATTTTTTTTTATTTTTTCACAAAAAAAGGAAAGAAGGGGTATTAATGGGTGACCAACTATTTCTGAGCGATCCAAAACAACTAAAAAATAAACAAACTAGATTTACCGGAAACCGAATGGAAACGCAGACACATGTATGTGATATTATTTTTTGGGGTTAAAATATACATTTAAGTGGATATCCAAGCAAACTACTAAATACACGGGTGAATAACACTTATGGTAGCTGTTTTACTTGAGATTTAAACAGTAATTTACCAGACAGTTCTGACATCTATACAGTTATTCTGTATAATGTGGTCGTCTTCCTGCCCACTGGTGTGTGATTGGACAATGAAGGAGCAGCAGACTGAAGAGGTAATCCCTCTCCTTCTGTCAGCATGCATTGTGCTCAAATGAAAGGAGCAGAAACTGATGGCGCAGAGTGCTGCTCCTTCCCCTCCAGTCTGAGTGCTGCTGTGCATTGTATTACAGCATAATAATACCATAACAACTGCAACCTCAATTCCAAAAAGTTTGGATGCTGTGTAAACATTTTTTTTTTTTTTTTAACACCTAAACAGTTTTATATTTTCTCAAAGAAGCGACCCTGTAGAATAAAATGGTAGCAGTTGCAATTTTTTTTTAATGTTGCATAATATTGGCATAACTGTTTATCAACTGCATATTTTTGTGAAAAATACACTAAAATGAATTTGATTACTCACAAACACGATATAATATTTTTTTCTGGCGAAATAAGGCCCCTTTCACACACATACGGTCCGTTTGTCCGTTTTTCATCCATTCGTTGTTGGATGAAAAATGGACATCAATCCATCTCTATGTAAAAACGGATGACAACGGATGATCTTCTGTTAACATCCGTTTTCGACCGCTTCCGTCAATATCCGTTTTTTGGAACGGATGAATGCCCTATTTTTTATCCGGCAAAAAAACGTATCGGACGAAAAACGGATGTAAACAGACAAACGGTCCTTTTTTTCATCTGTTTTTGCATTGGTAGTGGATGTAAAAAAAAAAAAACGGATGAAAAACGGACGAAAAAAGGATCAAAAACTGATACATTTTGACGTGACTGAACTGATAAACTGAACGGACTGTATGTGTGAAAGGGGCCTTAGGCTCCTTTCACACACTCCGTCCGTCGGACGGAGTCCGTTTTTCTGAGCAGGAGGATGACAGCTGTGTCTCCGCGCTGTGTGTGGAGACACAGCTGTCAGTTCCCCATGCATCTCTATGGGGGAAATCGGATGGGAACGGACCGTCGGTCCGTTCTCATCCGATCCCATCCGATCCGCTGGACGGATGGAAAATAGGGTTTCCATCCGTCCAGATTTGACGGATCGGATGTCAGCAGACATGTCTCCACTGACATCCGATGCCCCATAGAGATGCATGTGGGGACCGTTCAGATCTGCCAAAAAAACTGACAGGGGCCTGTGCGAAAGGGGCCTTAGGAGATAGGGTTGTGTCAGATAAATTAACACCAAATGTGAAGACTTTAAATTATGTGCACCTGTGACATAGCAAAAACCTACAGTACCTACATTTTTTTTTTTTATAGGTAATATTTTTTAAAATATTTACAGGTAATCAGTTACAGTTAAAGTGGTAGTAAACCGCACAAAATGTTTGGAATTATTCTGAAACCGCACAGCACAAGTAAAGGAAAGATTGATATTGAACGAAAATTTAAGACCTGTCAAGCTGACCACCCATGATTTCTGTCTCTCCAGGTAAAAAGCACAGAGACTGCAGAAAGCAGATACCCCACAGAAAAGCCGCTACCCAGTCAAGAGATTGGTGAAAGTTTACAGAGCAGGTATAAACACTTTAAGGGGTTTTTGTTTGGTATCATACCAGGGTTCAGTGATATAGTTGGTTCAAATGGAAGTTAAAGTGTCTGAATTTTGATGTTCGCAAAACCAAATCTCTTTAGAGCCAGTTTACACCAGGAATCATTCAGGAACGTGCTCCCATTCTGTGCAATTCCTGTGCATTTTGAGTGCAGTGCGTTTTCAGTCCACTCACCATGGGCTGACGCACAGAATATGGGTTTCCCCACCTAATTTTGGTGTGAACGGGCCCTCACTGTTAGGGCCACCCTGATAGTTGTGCAGCTTCCCCATATCTGTACACATCTGAGACTTGTTATAGTTTGCAGCATAAACTGAATCCCTAAGACCAATCAAGGGCTGGTGTTTTTTGTTTTTTTTGTTTTGTTTTGCAAGATTGTAGTGACTTTCCCTTTCCACATTCACCTTTTACTATAAATTGATGACTTGCGTTCTACTCTTCCCTCTGCATTTTACGCACCAATCAGAGGTGAAAGTCTGCTAAAACGTGTAGGGCTTTGTTTACCAATAAGTCTGAATTAGTGGTGCACCGAAATTTCGGCAACCAAAATTTTTGGCCGAAAATGGGCTTATTCCATGTCGGCCAAAAATGGGTTAAAGATGCCGAAATTAATGATGGCCGCGGGCGCAGCGCAGGTTTCAAAAATCCTGCCTCTGGCCAGAGGCCCGCCACCCCCCGGGGAAGTCATTACTATGACTATGTGTATGAATGAACTAACACACCGGGCGGGTGAGTGGCCGCTAATTGCTGTGACTAAGTGAGCCCTTCACTTCCCTGTCAGGTGGGTATCTCCGCTGACAGGGAAGTGAAGGGCTCACTTAGTCACAGCTAGTAGCGGCCGCTCGCCCGGTGTGTTAGTTAATTCAGACACATAGTCATAGTAGTGACATCACCGGGAGGCAGGCCGCTGGCCAGAGGCGGGATTTTTGAAAGGAAGGACACAGGAGGAGCGGAGAGTTCCAGGATTAAGAATGGTCATGTTTTTTTTTTTTTTTTCCAGGAATGCTGCCGGGGAGGTGATCTCAGGCCAGACCAGGCCTAGAGGTAAATCTTACCTACCAGAGGATATCACCTGGAGTAAGTGGCAGTATCTGCAGAAGGAGCTGTCACACCGCTCTAAGGCAGCTACTCTTAGCCCTGCAAATGAGCCTGAAGTAAGTTGTGTGATGTGTTTGTGTATTTATTACTAACCTGTTCTGATACCATATCTCATTAAACTGGTTATCCAAGATAATTAGAATTTTTCCGTAGCTTTCATTTCATTATTTCTCCATTTATTTTTATTTTTTTGTTTGAAGGGTGAGAACCGCTGTTAGGGTTTTATTGAAGTCTCTAGCTTATAAAGCACATTCTAATGCAGCAAATATTATTTACTTAGCATAATGAAATATCCTTTTTTAAATAAATACCTTTTTCCTGTTTTAATCTGTGGTCATGTGTCCATATAGCCTCCATCCGTGTACCTCTTCCCCCATAGTAGGGGGCAGGGCTGCCATCAGGGGGGTACAGCCCATACAGATGTAGGGGGGCCGGGCGTCCCGGGGGGCCCAGTCCCTCGGGATGTCCCGTGCTCCAAGTTGGCACCTATTTTGTTCCTTTCCTCCCCTACACTGACAACTAGACCCGACTCCTGCTGGTGACACCTGCTGCACTGGCTCCTGACTCCCATCCTGCCGCTGGCCATCGCTGTCAAAATTATTGGTTGCTAAGACCGCCTGGCAACCTAGCAGCCAATCATATGCATTCACAGGCCCCCGCAGAGGAGGAGGATGTAACCTGGTGGCCAAGCCCAGAGGGCCCTGGCCTAAAGCTGTGTAAGGGGCCCCAAAATTTCTGATGGCTGCCCTGGTAGGGGGTGGTGCAGTAAGTATGATTAGCAGGCTGTCAGTCAACACAGCAGGACTGGGCGTTGAGGGGGACATGACACCTAAACTGACTGAGGAGATATAGGTGCACTGTACATAGGCATAGCATCTTTTATTTCTAAAGAGAAAGTACAAATACAAAACTTGACCACACCAGTACGGGCCTGCTTCTGTTTGCCATGGTCAGAAAAAAAGGAAAGAAGGGGTATTGATGGATCACCAAGGATTTCTGAGTAATTCAGAGCCAATCAAAAATGAACAGGCTGGATCTACCAGAAACAGAATGAAAACACAGACACATGTATGTGATATAATTTTAGGGGGTATTATGCACTTTAAAGTTGAAGTTCTGACAAACGACTAAATACAGAGGCAAATAGCATTTATGGAGGTTTTCCTTGAGATTTAAATATTAGTTTACCAGACAGTTCTGGCATCTGTGCAGGTCTACCAGGCAGGCAGCCAGGTTTGTGACCTCTCTTCTTTCCATTGGAGTTATTCTGTGTAATCTGGTCTCCGTCTTTGCCCCAAGTGTGTGATTGGGTAATGAATGAACAGCAGACTGAAGAGAAAATCTCTCTCCTTCTGTCAGCATGTATTTTGCCCATGTAAAAGGCGTAGAACCTGATTGGATCAGAGTGCTGCTCCTTCCCCTCCCAGTCTGAGTGCTTCTGTGCATTGTATTACAGCAGACTAATACCAAAACAGATTGAGGTAATTGCATTAGTTGCATTTAAAACGTATTTCCATTAAATGCTGTTTACATCTACCTGGAATTTAGCTTTAAAGCTCAGCTCTATTTTTAGTTACAATATATTGCAGGTACTTATTTATGTAATTATTTAATTTATTCAAATGGTTGAAATGTAATTATTTTAACAACTACAACACCAATTATAGAAAAAAGTTGGGACACTGTGTAAGATCTACATGAAAACAAAATGCTATGATTTGAAATTCTCATAAATCCATATTTTATGCACAAAAGAAAAGAGAAAACATATTAAAGCGGTACTACATTGCATCTGAACACCACAAACCAAAAACCGTATTTAATTCATGTTTCAAATTCAAAGTAAACACGCTCATCCATCCATGCCTACATGCTTTATTTTGTTGAGAAATTACTTTGAAAAACAACCTCCTAGCTTTTCTAGCTGCAGCCATCTTGAGTAAGGGCAGATGATTTGTGTAGCATTTACTTCCTAGAATCCATCTGCCTTTAGTTCATGCATGCAATTAGGAGGATGTGCTTAGCTGAGAAAGCCCCCTCCTCCCATCCAGAAGACTCCAGGTATGTATTGGTGAAATTGGTGAAAAGTCTGTATTGTAGGTAGGTCAGTTAAGCACCTGGACTCTTTCACTATGAAGTCATGCAGTTTTCATAGATGCAGTATGCGGTTTAGCATTGTCCTGCTGGAATATGCAAGGCCTTCCCTGAAAAATATGTAGTCTGGGTGGGAGCATGTACTGCTTTAAAACCTGGACATATCTTTCAGCATTGATGGTACCTTTCCAGCTGCCCATTCTATAGGCACTAATGCACCCCCATACCATCAGAGATGCAGGCTTTTGAACTGAGCACTGATGACAAGCCAGAAGGTCTCCTCTACTCTTTAGTCTGGAGGACACCGCACCCATGGTTGCCAATAAGAATGTCAAATTTCAATTTGTCTGACCACAGAAGACTTTTCCACTTTGCAACAAACCATTTTAAATAAGCTTTGGCCCAGAGGAGATGACAGCATTTCTCGATCTTGTTCAGATATGGCTTCTTCTTTGTATGATGGAGCTTTACCTTGCATTTTTGGATGGTATGGTGAACTGTATTCACACACAGTGATTTTTGGAAGTATTCCAAAACCCATGGAGTGATCATGCCTGTTTTTAATGCAGTGCTGTCCGAGGGCCAGAAGATCGTCAGCGTACCAAATTGCATTTCGTCCTTGTCCTTTGCGCACGGAGATTTCTCAAGATTCTCTGAATCTTTTGATACTATGTACTGTAAATGCTATACTTAAGGTCTTTGCAATTGATGTTGAGGAACATTAATATGAAATCGTTCGACAATTTTTAGACGTAGCTCTTCACAGCTTGGTGAACATTTTCCCATCTTTACTTCTGAGACACACTGACTCTCTAAGATGCTCTTTATATACCCAGTCATGTTACTGACCTGTTGTCAATTAAAATAATTAGTTTCAAAATGTTCTTTCAGCTTCTCCTTGTTAGTACCACTTAGTTTGCCAGATTTTTGTTGTCCTGTCCCAACTTTTTTGAGACGTGTTGCTGCCATCAATTTTAAAATGACCTTATTTTTTTTCCCTAACATGGTGCATTTTTTCAGTTTAAACATTTTTTTTTTCTATATTCTATTGTGAATAAAATATGGGTCTGAGATTTGCAATTCATTGCATTCTGTTTTTATGCTGATTTTACACAGCATCCCAACTTTTTTGCACATGGGGTTGCATTATAAATACTTGACTCTGTCTTTAGATCAATGTTCTGTGATCCCTGCACTGCAGAAGATGAGAGGAAAATCAGCACTTTGAGCCAGTCAGGCTGAGATGCATTTCTCTTTGCTAATGTATACATTTTAATTAGTCTCTGAATTTACAATTTTTTGGGAGCATAAAGTACTTGCTGTTTTGTTCGCTTTGACCCAAATTACTTGTGGAATTCCAAATAAACATTTTTTCATTTACTTTTTTTATTTGAGTTTTGACATTCTCTAATAACATCCTCTCTAATAAAGGTTCAATAATTTGATTATACCACACAAAGTACAATGCCATTGAAAATTAACTTTCTAATTTTTCAATGTTTTCCTTCTCAATCCAACATAGTTGAGTGATTGAAAGAATACAAACACATACTTTGATATTTTTAATATTGAAATGATTGGATGGCCAAATGGTCACACGGAAACCTGTGTGGAGGACACCATAACTCTGTGTTCCTGCTTACAGGAAAGGAGAACCCTGATATACATGTGCTGATGTGCTTTCAATGTGCAATCAGTAAACTGGGTGTGGGGCAGTGAAAAGATCTATTGCTTACCTGCATCAGAGAATTGTGGGGTCACCAACCTGTCATTGCTGTCTGGCAAGTGGCGAATGAAGATTCATGAGGAATTAATCACAAAAGTTTCTAAAGATAATTAAATATCCTTTGGCATGGTTGCCGTTATGCTGTATATTTAGCTGTTTACCCTAAAGTTCATAGAAGAGACACATTGAGTGCAGTAAATTTGTAAACCTATTAAGTCAACATGGATCAGCATTTCCAATGAACATTTCTATAGCATTGTTATATTCATGGCAGACAATATAGAAAAGGGTCCTACACACTACTGAATAGGGGTCTTTATCCGCCACCATCTGAATAGCATGTAAGAGCACATAGCAAACATCTTTAAATAGTGTTTTAAGGGGTGCAGAGTTGCATTTTGGAAAACTATTCATGACATGTTGCTATTCTTGAACTTCAGGCAGAAAAGGAAATGAAGATAAACCTAATATCAAGATTTCCTGGGAGAAACATAAAACCAGTACCTCCTGATGACTCCAAACAACTTCTAACTCGGCTCGGAACTCTGAGCGAAGAAGCAGATACATCCCTCCCTCAGGTACAGATATTCTTCCTAGTTTTACTCGGAATGGGTCCATAGTAGTATTTGAAAGGGAACACATAGTTAAAGGGGCAGTATATTTTCATTATAAAGGAATATAGAGGAAAAAGAACATGGAGATGTGATTGGCCCCCCCTCCCCCCCCCCGATTTTTTTTTATGTACTCCCCCATATTTTTTTTATTTTTTGGGGCCCGACTGGGGCTTAGACTATAGGGGACCAAGCCCTCTTTTTTTTTTATTTTTATTTATATTTTTCTTTTTTTTTCTTAGGAGGGTGGAGGGGAGGGGGGAGGGGAAAATACTATTCTAAAACAAATTTGGTGGTCCAGATGACAAATATGTAAGATTAAATGGGGGAGGTGGGGAGGAGGGGTGGAGTACGGGGTAAAGGGGCGGGATGGTAATGGAATGTATTGAATTGATCTGAATTGATTATACCCACTTGTCCCCTTCCCCCCCCTGGAACGAGAGTATCTTTGAAGAGGGTTAATGTGAGGTGGGTTGGAGGGGGAGGATGGAACAATTGACAGTTTTCTGTGTACAGGGTTCGGGAGGGGAGGGGTTTTGAGGGAAACGGTGGATGGTTATGAATGTATATATATGGGGAGGGGCTCGGTTGGGGATAGCCATGGGGGTGGGGGGGTGGGCGGGGGGGGGGTGATATGGGTTCCCGGGTCAGTTTAGATGTAGAGGGAGACACAATCTAGTTAAAGAGAAAGAAAAGAGGAGTTTAGGAAACATGGGAAAACATAACGCCAATAAATAAAAGAGATTAATTTAGGTAAAGTGTATTCCCCCTGTATAAGATTGTATGCGAAATTCGTCTCCAGAGATACCTTTGTTGCCCCCTACCTCCTCTCTCCCCGATCCCCCCCCCCCATCCCCCTTCTCCTCTTTCTGTCCCCTCTGTGGTCTCCCCTAGTACGCACATACCTCTCCTCCCCCCCCTGGTTTGAAAGCATTGGAAAGGGAGATATAGACTAAGATACACCCAACACAATGAAAATGTGACGATGGGGGACTTAAAACAACTGGATACCCCTAGGCGACAAGATAGGATGGGTGGGAAGGCCAAGGACAAAAGTTGTAAGATAGAAGGCAGTAATTAGGATAATTAGGATAAGGTTAAACTGATCGAAACCCCAATAGGAGTAAAGATGGGCCGACTGATGGGAGCCTGGAGATGCCAAAGAGGCTGTTCTCCACACCTAGACCCCTACAGGGCAAGCGACCAATTGCTGGTCTATGACCATTGGACGCCTAAAATAGCCCACAATTTCTAAATTTCTACCTTTTTTTTTTTTTTTTTTTTTTTCTTCTTTTCCTTCTCCCCTAACAAATCCCCCTGACTAGCTCCAAGCTGCTATATTTTAGCATAATGGCTACACTTAAAATATACACGTTAAATGTCAAGGGATTAAACACGCCGGAGAAAAGACGAATTCTACTCTCTGAACTGAAAAAATCAGAAATAGATATAGCCTACGTACAGGAAACCCATTTTAAAGAAATCAAAACACCAATACTTAAAAATAGATTCTTCCCCCAAGTATACCATTCAACCAGTACGAGTAGTAGAACTAAGGGGGTATCAATAGTGATATCAGGGAAAATCCCATGGACATGCACACAGACAATGTCAGATACAGAAGGCAGGTTTCTCTTTGTTAAGGGGAATATCGGAAATGCCAAGGTTACACTAGCTTCAATATACGCCCCAAACACTCAACAGGATGTCTTCCTGGGAAAATGCTTAGAGAAGTTACAGGAATTTCAGGAGGGGCAGCTTATCCTGGGTGGTGATATGAATATGCCTTTAATACCATCAGAGGATACATCAACTGGCACATCTTCTACCCCACCCAGAACACAGAGAAGGGTTGCAAAACAATTATACAGGTCACATTTGATAGATGCATGGCGATTGCTACATACAGGAGAGAAGGACTTCACCTTTTTTTCCACACCACATGCTTTATACTCCCGGATCGATTATTTTTTGATACCACACTCACAATTACACTCGGTCAAATCAGTAACAATTGGCATTATAACATGGTCAGACCACGCTCCACTGACACTTACTTATATCCTACAAGAAACCCCCCTAGTCAGATCACAAACATGGACTTTAAATACAAGTTTGCTACAAGAAACAACAGTTATATCGGAGGTAGAGAAAGAAATAGAGCTTTATTTCCAAAATAACGAAGGGGAGGAGACAAGTCTAGGGGTAGTATGGGAGGCCCATAAGGCAGTGATCAGGGGTATATTTATAAAGCACGGTGCACGGCTCAAAAAGATACGTATAAAACAAATGAACCAACTTACACAGAAACTATATGAATTGGAAGCCCGACATAAACACGCCTCTAATACAGAACTGATGAAAGAAATCACTAACACTCGTAAACAGATAGTAGATATCCTTCAATATAAGGCTAAATTAGCCTTACAGAGAACCAGAAAGACAATATATGAGTCAGGGGACAAATGTGGGAAAATGCTAGCTAGATCTATACGGGATACAAGAACAAAAACATATATCCCTAAACTTGTCTCCTCAAAAAGCCAGAAAACCGAAAAACCAGAAGAAATTGTAGAGGAATTCAAGAAGTACTACGAATCTCTATACAATCTAGACACACAAAAACAGGAGTCAGAAGAGATGACTAGATACATTATTAGATCAGGCATGCCGGGCCTACCAGAGGAGGTGAGGGAGTCGATGTCCGCAAACATATCAATAGAAGAACTCCAGAAAGCAATTAAAAACACCAAATCAGGGAAGGCACCAGGGCCAGATGGCCTACCAATTCAATATTACAAGACACTCTTCCCTAGACTAGGTCAAAAGATGGTAGATCTATTTAACAGATCTGCTATACAACCATCCATACACGAAGACATGTTAAGAGCACATATAACAGTGCTATTAAAAGAAGGAAAGGATCCGACAGCATGCTCCAGTTATAGACCCATATCATTACTCAACACAGACTCAAAATTACTCTCCAAAATTATAGCAAGCAGACTACAGACTTACCTCCCCTCCCTGATACACCTGGACCAAGTGGGCTTTGTGCCTAGTAGAGAAGCACGAGATAATACAGTAAAAGCCCTTAATCTCCTGTATGTAGCCAAAAACTCTAAGCAAGCATGTATCTTTATTGGGACAGATGCTGAAAAGGCATTTGACCGGGTCAGTTGGAAATTTATGTTCAAAGTACTACAATACGTGGGGATTGGGGAAAAAATGTTAATGTGGATAACTCAACTTTATACCAATCCAACTGCCCGAGTCAAAGCAAATGGTGTCTTATCAAAAAATTTCAAGATTTCCAATGGGACAAGACAGGGTTGTCCCTTATCCCCCTTATTATTTACTTTAACGTTAGAGCCCTTTCTATGCACCATACGGAACAACCCAGACATACAGGGAATAAATATAGCAGGCACTCAACAGAAAGTCTCGGCTTATGCAGACGACATGCTTTTTACGCTTATGAACCCACTCTTGTCCCTACCCAACCTTCTGCAGGAATTTAGACAATACGGAGCTTTATCTAATCTGAAAATTAATTTAGGAAAATCCGAAGCTATGGGAATAGGGCTAACTAATGACCTAAGGTCACAATTATGTGTAAATTTTGCTATGAGATGGACAGGAGAGGCGTTAAAATACCTGGGAACGCTCCTGCCGGCGGAGCCATCCCGGGTGTATACGCTCAACTTTCCACCTCTTATGAACAAAGTAAAGGAACAATTACGAAGGTGGCAAACGGGACTAAGTTCATGGTTCGGAAGGTGTAATATCTTGAAAATGGTCATTTTACCGAAGTTCCTGTACATGTTCCAGGCGATGCCAATTTCAATACCGTCAATTTACTTTAGACAGATACAGTCAGAATTCCAAAAGTTCATATGGAGTCAGAAAAGACCTAGGCTCCAGAGAACACTAATACATCTACCTAAAATAAATGGGGGTCTAGCAGTTCCGGACATATCAAGATACTACCAGGCGGTACATCTAGGCAGGCTTATAGATTGGTGCTGTCATACTAAAACCAAAATATGGCCTAACATAGAACAGACGCAAAGCGTTATACCTTTGAAGAGGGCCCCATGGTGCCCAGGCCTTTTAAATAAGGAGACGATGCAACACCCAACAGTAGGAACTACAATTAAGATATGCAGAAAACTCTTTCGAAATACAGCAATAACAACAAGGTACTCACCATTGTTCCCAGTATTAGGGAACCCAGCATTTAACCCAGGATATCAGGATGCCCAATTTAATAGAATAAGAGAGAGAGGGAAATTCCAGGCATCCCATTTTATAAAAGCAGGAGCTTGGGTAACTATAAATGAACTGAAGGACTCAAGTGGGGACTTCGGACTTGATTATTGGAGGGCATTACAACTGAATCACTATCTACAATCACTTCCACCCCCTACAGAATTTGATAGACCACTGACGGCCTTTGAGAAAGTGTGCACACAAAAAGACGCAGTTGCCCACATACTTTCAAAGACATATTCCCTGATAATAGCTCCGCCTACTGACTATAGACCTCACTACTTTAGTGGATGGGAGAAAGAACTAGGGATTGAATTCACACAAAAACAATTACAGCACATAATAAAATATACGTTTAAATCCTCGATATGTACAAGAATACAGGAAACAAATTACAAATTACTATCAAGGTGGTACTATACACCAACAAGGTTACACAAATTTTCAGAACAAACATCGGATAGATGCTGGCGATGTACGGAGGAAAGGGGAAGTCTATATCATATATTCTGGCAATGTCCTAAAATAAAGAGATTTTGGTTTCAGATCAAGGAAATAGCTCAGAAGTTTACTGAGTTTGAAATTTCGGAGGACCCCAAATTTTTTCTTTTTCACGCACCAGAATGGACAGATCGACAATATAAAAAATCGATTTTAAGACATTTGCTAGACTCAGCTAAAGCATGTATCCCTTTAAGATGGCGGGATTCAAACCCACCAACCATCAATATGTGGATGCATAAAGTGGAGGAAATAAATAAATTTGAGGATATGATCCTAACTGGACAAGGTAAAAGAGAACTGTATACTAAAAGGTGGGCCACATGGAATCAATTTATAGCCTCAGAGGAGGGGAGAGCCCTGAATTTAGCAGAGTAAAGAACAAGATAAACATATCTTAAGGAGAGGGGGGGATGGAATGAGGGGAGGGAGAGACGGAGAGAAATAGATAACATTTTTTTTTTTTTTTTTTGTCACTGTCTCCTACCTCATGAGGAGGAAGGAGTCTAAAATAATTAAAGAAAGGGAGGGAAGACAGGGGAAAGGGGAAGGGGAGGGGGGGGAGGGAAAAGAAAGAGAAGGGAAAGAAATTTTAAGACAATAAATAAAAAGAAATAAACAAGAGAGAAATAGGACACGTAAATGATGAAACACAGATGAGAAAATCACAAAATTAGGGGCTTTTTTTTTTTTTTTTTTCTTTCACGAGTGGATAAACCTCACAAGGGGATATGAGGTGGAGGGAAATAGAACACAGACGATATGAAATGAAGGAAGAGAGGAAGATGAGTGTGACATAGTTGGAGCACAAATTAAACACAGATGGGAAAATCACAAAATAGGGGTGTTTTTTTTTTTTTTTCGGGGTCTCTCTCCCATACCCCAATATACACACTCCCTCTCCAGGCTTACTGAGAAGGAACCTCCTTCCTCTAAAGGAAAATATTAAGTGGCTAAACAGAGAAACACCACAGGGGCTTACGCAATAAAAACAAATATTGTAAGTAGACTTCCACAGAAGAAGCTTTGGCAGATTTGCATAGATGAGGGAATCGAAGTGGCTCAGGAACTAGTCAGGGGGAAATAACCTACCCCAAAGTATTCCAACTAATATAATCAATTCCTTATCCCTTTTATTTTTCCTCCCCCTCCCCCACCCCATAGAAAAATTTTCTCTTCCCCTTTTTTTTTTTTTTTTTTTCTTTCTTTGTCTTCTTTCTTTTATCCTGATCTTGGTATAGGATATTTAAAAATAGGAAGGAAAATGAGAGAAACAAGGGGGATCAAGGCAATTTATTTTAAATATGGAAGGATATAATCCAAAGTAAGAGAGATATGGGCAGAAGTGAATAATAACATTGTATAGGTTGTATAAGGATTGTATCGAAATATTTGTAAAATGTAAACAAGGAATGTTCCCTTTATTCTTTTTTTTGTTTCTTTGATATAAATAAATAAAATTTAAAAAAAAAAAATATTTTCATTATATTTTTTTCCCTCTGCATGCTTCCTTAATATGATAAAACCCCTCCCAGCTCTTTGGCAAAAGATGATGGTCCATCATTCACAATCCCAGCTCCTTAAATAGCCTTTTTAATTCCTGTGGTCACCTTCTAGATTTGTTGGATGTGAACAGAGGGTAGCCCACTTACTTAAAACACCACCCAGCTCAACAAAGGTAAATTAAAAAGTGGAAGCAGCTGGGTGGAAAATTGTCGGCTCCAATCAGATGTAGTTACTGTTCAGGTACTCAGGTGCTGCGGCTGTCTAACTATAATAGCCATCAGGGGAGATGCCCCTGCCTATGAGCTTTCCTGTAACAAAGACTAGTCACTGCTGCGCTCTCACCTTGTGTAGGGTAACTGGTCTTTTATCCTCCCCCCTGATTTTAGCCTGAGGAGGAAGGACCTTTCTGGTCCTACCTGCAGCTTTGCTCTGTGCACAAGCTCTGCACAGTGCAGTGATGCTGTTACCTCTACTTATACAAGGATTAATCTAGGGTTGCAAAGGCGTTTGCTTCACACACAGCCTATATTCTATGGCTACTTCTATAGATGTAGGCACTGTGGAGCAATTGTCCATCAAACTTCACATAGAGATGCATTTAGTTTTCAAAGTTCTTGTCCCTCTCTTTATGTGCACATGCTCTGTGGTTAGTTTAGGGATTAATAGGTTGCCAAGTAAAGACTAAGTGGGTAAAGCAAAATGAGCTGAGTGAAAGTTTTTCTGTGTAAACTTTGTGGATGGATTACTCCACAGCCTCTGCAGCTAGAGAGTTCAGCAAGGTACAGTCTCTGTATTAAGAGGCTCTCTGACCTATTGTAACTCATCATGTTAGTGTTCACCCATAGCTCTTTCCTTCATCATCTTCTTCCCATCCTATATCTGTGACATGTTTGAGAGTAAAATTACAATATAAAGAGTGTTTTTACTTTTTTGCTGTTTTCTTTTTTTTTTTTTTTTTTTTTTTTTTTAGGAAAGTGGAATGAATCTGCACAGCAATCTATTTGTCTGGCTATGCTCAGTATCTCAATGGCTGCAGAAGGTAGAGGAGATGTTAGATACAGATATATCCAGGGAGGAAGCTTCTTCGGAGTTGGCACGTTATGAGGTAAGCAGGTATCATCTGTAACAAGTGTGTGTACTGCCCCTTAACATCGAACAAGAATCAATAATTATGCGGGGCTCCCTAAAATATATGATCCTGTATAAAACTCCCTATACAACACAAAGCTCTCTATCTATTTAATTATTATTAAACAGGATTCATATAGTGCCAACAGTTTACACAAAAAAAAAAAATAATATATTTAAGTAAATGTAAACTGCTAAATATCTTTTCTCATCATCAGTATATAGCAGTCTTGTGACTTTTAGCAGTGTCTGGCCAAGCACTGGTTAAAGCTTGTAGGAGGAGGTTTCTTTTTCATTTGACTGTCCTATGAGGCTGCATGACCCCTGACTTTGTCTGGGCAGGGCTGATTGGCCCTGTGCTGATCACATGCACCCTCTAAAAAAAGCAAAACAAAAAAAACCTCTCTAGCAATACACACCAAACTAAGCATGTGCAGAGTGCCTCCTAGGGGCTCTGTTCTATCAGCAGATGGATTGGGGACAGTAAAAGAAGGGGAGGGTCACAGAAGATGGGGTCAAACAACCTTTTTACACAATGTACAGGATTACCCCTTAGGTTCCACAGTAAGTATATCAATCATGCTTTACTGCATATAAAGACTGATTTTACTGTTGTGGGTTTAGTAACACTTTAATATAATGTACGTGATCCTTATAATTCTAAAAGTCTGTAAACATAACTACAATAACCACAATACAATGTGTTTAGTCCATACAATACAATAGGTTTTCTGTGTCCATACTATATCTTTCTCCACTCTGTACTCAAATAGTATCAAGATATCACACCAACATGCAAGTGGGTCCCACCACCTTTCCTTCAATGTTTTCCTTGTGGGAAGACATGTAGATGTGAGCAGGACCCTTCATTTTCATTTAATTCACTTTGGGATATTTATAGGAAATCACATTATATATTTATCATTTATTCATTTTAAAAATAGGTAGTGCAGAAGTTTCACTGGTTTTCAATATTGAACAAGAGTCCAACTTTCATTATCTAATTCTAATTTTTTAATGTAGAAACATCTTACAATGTGTTTTGGTAATATTGTGTTTGTATAGAAAATTAGTAAAGGAAACCCTAGATACAAGAGCTTTTTGGTGGTCAAATTTCTATATGTATTAGGCCTCAGGTGTGGCCTTTGAGAATCCCAAAGGGCTATACAATATTCACTGTGTGTAATAATACAGAGAACTGTCACAGATTATGATCATACCACAGTAGATTGAGACTGCAAACGTCCTGCAGGAGATGGTTGGAATCTGGGAGCATACTACAGGAGATGGTCTGAGACTTTGAACATGCTAGAGGAGATGGTCAGAGACTGTGAGCATGATGCAGGACATGGTCAGAGACTAAGCGCATACAACAGGACATGGTCAGAGACTGTAGGCTTGCTCTAAGAGAGCTTGTAACTCCACACACAAAATAGAACAAAGGGTGCAAATGCCTAGTGCATTATCTAGAGCACTTCAAGAATAAACTAAAGTACATATTCACAAAAGCAAACGTGGTAACAGCGTTGTATGTAAACCATGGAACCAAACAATTAACTAATGAAACTCTCAATGTCATAATGCCAGCTGATGCGTATCGTTGGACATGCCTCCTTCTTTAGAGCAAAACTGGTCTACAATTCTCATCTTCTTTATGTAAAGAGAACTTATCTCTTGTCCCTTCCACGCAGGGTATGGGGAAGAGGTTTCTGACCCATTCCACCTCCCCTAACTGGGAGGGACTGTCTAGAGATAAGTTCTCTTTATATAAAATGAGGAGGAGTTTAGCTTTGCTCTGAAGGGGACTTGCCCCCCCTGAAATGTCAGCTGGCATTTTGACATTTATTTGAACCAGAAGAGTTCCATCAGTTGGCTAATCTTTCAGTTCTTAGGTTTACATACAATGTTGTTGCCACATTTACTTTTGTGAGTATGTACTCTATTTTATCTTTTGATAAAGAGCTGTAGATAATAAATTAAGTGTTTGTGCACTTTGTACTATTATTTTTTTGTGCAGTTACAAGATTCCCCAGTCTTAAAGTGGAACCAAATCCATCGACTTAACAGTTTCGAAAACGAGTTACATTTCCTCCACGTGCAAGTAACGTAACAGTCGCATTGGTTGTCCTCTCAAACAAACTGTCAAATCATCAAATGGCTGGTGTGATAGCTGATTACATGTGCAGCATCATGGCATTTGAAGATCTAACAGAGACCAAGATGGCCGCTTCCTTGGCTGAAAACAATAGACGGGTTTAGTTTCTCTTTAAGAGGGCTGCATCGTCTTCACTATACAGTCCAGGTTGTGTAGTTGGAGCTAGCTATTGTCGAAGTCTGTTCTTTCTTTGGAGTCCCTTAGCACTATAGTGTGAAGAAACTATTCAATGCTCTAAATAGGAGATGATTTGAAGCAGCAAACGTTGCACAGGAGATGGTTAGGGACTACAGGCATGCATTTGATGTGGGTATTATCAGAGTTCATTTATCTTTTTTTTGATGCATGCTAAATAGGAACTTTCCTGAAATTCAACAACCAAATTTAGTCATGCTCTGAAAAAAAATGGCAGTTGGAAAAGGAAAGTTTGGATGTGGTTGGAGGGTTTGGCAACAAAGACAGATCTTGTTTAGTACAATTTAAATAATAGGGCTTAATATCTGAAAACACAAGCAGTAACATATAAAGTTCATTACCTTAAAAAAGATTTTTGTTTCCTTTTAACGGTTTACAGTAAACCCAATAAAAAAAATTAACTTTTCTTTTCAGAAACTTTCGGAGGATTTAAATTCACTTGCAGAAGAAATGAAAACGAAAATGGACTCTCTGTTAAAGCACATCAGTCATGAGGGCGAGAATGTTGGTGTTTTATCGCAGTGTTATAATGACATAAGAAACTGGCTTGTCCAGACTCGTGGAGTTTTATCATGCAGAATGAAACGTATGCACGAGGAACTGGAAAAACATAACGACTACCAGGTAATGTAAAACATTTGCTAGACAGCTTTTAATATTTCATAAAAGCCTTTTGCTGTCCTCAATTAAACAGCATATTTTTCATTAGGCACTTAAAGACCTATGCCTATAGTGACAAGGAATGAGGCAGCATTTAAGCACCACATCAACAAACATGTATTTACTTTTATTATTTATTTTTGCGCTTTTTCATCTCTGAGCTCTTATGGGAAAATCCTGAATCAAGACTACAATGTTGAGAGGTTTGGGTTAATTTAAGAGGAGTCACATGACTCGCTGCAGATTATACTGCATAGTAGGAATCAACTGATTATCGGCAAAGCCGATATAGCAAGGGCCGATATATCGGAATCGGCCCCTGAGGTTACCGATATTGCCAATATTTCGGGAAAGTGCATGTACCGGAGTAATGTCTGCAGCTAGAGGCATCACCCCGGTACCGGCGTCCATTGCTGACGGTCGGCTGTCTTGTAATGACAACTGATGCGGCTGAGAAGCCGCTCGGCTGTCATTACAAGGAGCGGGAGGGGACGTCACCCCACCCCCCCCTCCCGCTGCCTTCCCGGGCAACCAGCCTGCATGGCCGCCGAACACTTGATCAAAGCCGCATTCGGCTCTGATCCGGGTCTCCATGGAAAAACCCGAAAGTGATGTCATGAGTGACATCACTTCCGGGTACTGTCTGGCGCCAGATTAAAAAAAATTACAGCATTCGAAACAGCCAAACTTGGCGTTTTGAATGCTTTTAAGTGCAGAGGAGGGGTTTGGGGTCTTTTACACCCTCAGATCCCTTCACAAAAGTACCTGTCAAAAAAAAAAAAATTTTTTTTTAAATGTACAAAAATATCGTCCGATACCAATATGCATTGGCCAAAAAATTGGTATCGACAAGGAAAAAACGATCTCGGTCGATCACTACTGCATAGAACCAGCTTTTTGTGCTTATTTCTAACTTGTTGGCTATACAGGTTTGGTTCTGATGTCTGTTTTGTTCCATATTTAAGTATCCTGGTTAATCATAAAAGCTGTGGCTCCTGTATAAATGTATGTGTGGCTTGGGTATAAAATACAACCTTACACTTAAGCATTGGTAATCAAATCTCAATGATCTGGAAATGTTTTTTGTGGTTTTTTTTTATGTTTTTTTTTTTTTGCATAACATGGAGTAAAAATAACAATGAGAGGCATCTTAAGCAATCAGCAGACATGTTCTGATCATGCACATCTGCTGTACCATTTTTCTCTGCCGTGATGCAGCCTGATGGGCGGTGTTAGATTAGTATGGCTGGGGAGCAGGTCTCTCAGTGGGCGATTGTTGAAGATGGGAGACTCACTTGGAACTGGGGTCAACAAGCAGCCAGCATTCAGTCAAAGAGCTCTTTCTAGTGGTTAACTGTAACAAATCGCTTACCAGCCAGAGCATTCCTAAAGAAGAACAATTGTTATTTACCTGGGGGACCAAGGGCACAAAGCACTTGGTCCCATTCAGACTGGTGGTCCCTTTGTCCCCTAAATACTGGCTGTAAATCCACCCCCTTTTGAAGTCCAAATTATGGGCATTCCTGTAGGGGAGGTGCGGCCAACACAGAGCCCCACCCCTTTTTTAAGCTGCGTGATCTGTCGCTATTATGAATGAATGATTAACACTGCTTGTTTATTCATAATAGTTAAAGATCTCTCATAGCATTGGCTCTGTGTAATCAATCTGCCAATGCCCTGTATGTGCACAAACAGTCACAGATACGTTACACAGAGCCGCAACTCTAAATGATCCTTTACTATTATGGATTGATCAAGCAGTGCTGGTTGTTCATTCATGACAGTGACAGATCACTCAGAGCGGTGCCTGCTTGCACACATAACCAACATGGGCAATGGATCACACAGCACTGTGTAAGCTTTTGTTTTTATGAATGAACGATCAGTGATGTCAGGCCAATGCAGTGTATACCACAGCACAGCATTGCTCATTCATAAAACTGGAATATCACACAGCCTGGAAGCACTGTGTCATCCATCACCCAGGGTGGGTATGTATGTGTACACCCGTTGATATACCCACAGTGCCAAAGACTGTATGATCTTTCTTTTAAGAATGGCAGCGCTGGTTCCTAGAGCGGCCTCTGCTGGCAGACACCAGAGTTGTCAACAACAAATCAATCTCCTTTCTAGCAGCATTTTTGAGGGAACCTGTCTGACCACGACTTCACGCTGCTTAATCAATTAGGTGACAGATGTGATTGGAGCCAAGTGCTATATGCACTTGGTTTCCTAGGGAGCTTAATATCACTAAATATCTTTTAAGATAGTCCTTTATGCAGCTCATCACTGCGCTGCTTCTCTTTTCATTGTCCATTCATGGGCTGGGACAAGTCTTTGAAGAAGGAACCCTGCAAAGCCCTGAACATTTGGCTTTATTAATACATTTGATTATTTTTTTACAATAAAAAGGTGAAAATATTACTGGAGTGCTGATGATTTTCTTGCAGTGTTCTAATTTTTCTGAGATCTGCAAGCTTAGAGCTCATGTATTTCAATTGCAATGATTCCATGTGTCCTGGACAAATGTACACGTGCAATAAAAAAGCTTAACACTACTTCTGAAACGGACTGCTAAATACACAGATTGAATTTTCATTGAAAGCTATTTTACCTGCCAAATGAGTTGTATTTATGTCCATCCAATTCTGAGATTAACACAGTTCTGCCACACAGCACAGTTCAGTCTGGTAGGGCAGGAGATTTGATTTTTCTTTGCTGCAGGACAGCAGTACTGGGCTCTTTGTGATGCTTAAATGTCCCACAGTCCAAGCTTTGCTGTACAGGGACTAAACCAGGCTCGTACCAAGTAATTTCCAGGTGTTTTACTGCTTGCATTTTAAAAAAACAATTAGATCCACAGTATAAATAAATACAGATTTACATTAATGCGTCTGATTATTGCCTCAAACTTTGCTTTGAGGCAAATCTAAAAATGTTTGTTCATCTCTAATGATCAGATCACTTGCTGCAAATATGCACATAATGTTTCTGGTACAGTTTGTCATCAAACTGTATTTGTACAGTGCTTAAGGGGAAGTATGCAAAGTAAGTGAGGCTGTTTCATTTGTGCCTGCAACGTACTGGTATCTCATGCCTGCAATTATTGTCAATGTACAGTTAGATTTTTATACAAAGGAAAGTAAATTGGTGTGGAGTGCAACTATTTGAGGCTGTGTTTTGTTACCATTATTCAGTCCTGGCACCTCCTAAAATATGCAAAATCGTGCAGTACCCCAGTCTTAAATGCAGTCTGCCAACATAATCCCCTCGCCTCGCCCCCCCCTCACCCCTTTCTTCTTTCATATCAAAGTCCTCACTTCCCCCCTCTCCCTTTCACATTAGTATTCTTTAGCGACCCCCTGTGGTTACTAGGTAGAAGGGCAGCTCCCTTTTACATCAAATTCCCCAGTCCCCCTCTTTCTAATCAAGAGTCCTCAACCCCCCCCCCCCCCTTTACACAAGGGTCCTCTAACTTTTCCCTTTCCCATACCAGTCCTCCCCTATCTTTTATCATCAGAGTCCTCAGTTTTGCCTCTCCCTTACGCATCAGAGTCTTTAGTCCCCTTCCTTTTCAGGTGAGAATCCTACCTTCCAGTCTTCAACACATTAAAACTCTGGCAGCATGGCAGTGGGCGGTAGGTGAAGCAGGTCTAAACAGAGGTGGACTTGTCTTCTTCTGAATGCTAGGGTTGTTTTAAATGCCACCCATGTTAAGCTGCATGAATTTCCATGGTGCTGGTGGCCTGCTTGCCTGCACCGCATGGAGACCTGACGCTGTGTAAAAATACTGAACACAGTGTAGCACACCAGGACGCCATGGCACCCCACTTGAGGAACGCTGGTCAAATGTACAGTGTGTTACAGTGCATTCACACAAAGCGATTAGCACACACTGAAAATTTTGGTGGCAAGAATGCTGATTCCTGCGGCTGGAATGACAGGTGTGTGCAAAGCGCCGTGGTCGCTCAGCCCATACAATGCAATGGCAGGCTGATGACACAGATTCTTGTTGCTAGCATTCTCAGTGTGTGGGAATCGCCAGTGTAAAATATGCTTTTACATTCATTTTTTTAACAGCTATGTTTCTATTGGTTAATTATACAATTTTGCAATAATCCATATGCCTAACTCTATCAATCATTTTTATGGCTTTCTGAAATTACAGAATGACATCCAGCAATTGTATAACATGGTGGTCAAGAGGAAGTCCGTTTTACAGCAGTTGGGCAACAGAAGTGGCTGTGAGGCAGCAGAAGTGATTAAGGTAACTCTATCTCCTGTGGAATCTCCATTCTTTCCTGAATGAAAAAAATTATGGAGATTTGTAATGTTCAACTTATTTCGGAGTGCTGTGTTAGTGTTCATTACCCCAGTTTCTGTGTGTGAAATACCTGGTGTTCTTGCCAAACTCCCTGCTTTCCTATATCAAACTCACCATGCTAGTCATGAAAGCACATCCATCCCAGTGTGGTCAGTTTTCTGGAAGTGCTGAGAACACAGCTTGCCTGTCCCCCAATGGCCAAGACTTGTGATACACAGCTATTCACTGAGAAGATCAGTGTATTGCTGTTTCTCTGCCTTCATGCTGACACCACAAAACTCCCCTGCAGTCTGCACCCATGCATTGCATGCATCTGAATGCAGAGGTATTGTGGTTGCTAATACAAAAAAAAAGAGAGAAAAAAAAGAGTATTGAATGAGTTGTTTTACAAGCTTAGGATTCATATATACTTTAAAGGAAGCTTGACGCCAGACGATTTAATTCAACAACCAACTTACCATAGGATTAAATTTACATTTACCATATTTTATACATGTTATTTACCTGTAACACCCTCCCATGTGTGGACACTAAAGCCCTGATGTTGCTGCTGGGTGCCACCATCTTGGAGGTGATGTCAGCAGACTCAGTGCTGTTACCCAAGTGACACTATGTAGTATTCCCCTTTGATTCTACCCTGGCTGCTACATGAAACAATATGTGGGGAGGAGAGGGGCAGAGGAGTTGGGCCAACACAGACAATATTTAGATACTCCCAGGAAAGAGGAGCGCTATAACCTACACAGAGGGAGGGGGACTGTGCTAGGGAATCCACTCTTCTTGGATTAGGTATATTCTTTAGCAAGGCAAATGACAAGCATACTTAGGCCACAATGGCCAAGGAGGGGAGAAAGTGTGACTTTGATGATGCCAAGACAAAATATATTATTAAAAGAATCTTTTTATAAAACAATACAAGTTTTATTGGTAACAAACAATATTAAAAAAACCCAAAGTCGGGGGTAGATGGAAAACATAAACCCATGTATCATGTCACAGCATAGACTTAACAATATGGATACACATTAAGGTGCAATCCCAAAGAATTTTGTCCAAAGCCCCAATGCGTTTCGACTTGCTAGTCTTCCTCAAGGGGATACGATACATTGAAGTCACATGAGTTTTTTCTGTTTGTGAAGACCAGCACATAAAGCAAAACTGCCTTTTCTAACACGAGTGTGGTTGTATCTCTAATGAAAACCAGAAAACAGATAAGGCCCCAAGTTTTCCCAGGAGAAGAAAGACCCTTGCCAATATAGCTGGTGATCATACACAGGCATCATAGACATGGACCATATGGCTGCAAACATGGAGCAAGGCACATGACAAGTAAATTAATTGTTTATAGAAAGGAAAAGCAATGCAAGTAAGCATTTAAATTGCCAGATTTTACTGTGCTATTTTACATTGGTGGCAGGGTCTTTCTAAGCAATTTTCATTGGTCTGGCAGCGCACTTGAAAAAACATAAGCAATGCAATAGCAAGCATGTGGGAATGTGAGTCACGTCTAAGGCCGTGCCATACATGGAGCAAATTTCTTTCCTGCAACCAGGGGTTGCAAGGGAAAAAATTGCTCAATTTCCCCATCAACATACACAGTATTGATGCGGGAAACCCTCCTGCCAGTCCATTGTCTTCTCCCCACGGGTGTAAGGGGGGGGGCAGGGAAACAATGATTGTCGCTTGCAGCTGCTGTAGATAATCACAAGAGAATCCAGCAGGCTGGTTGCACCCAAGCTGATTGATCAACTTGGTACATTCAGCCTGCCCATTAATGATTCGAATCTCGGCTGGTTCCTGCTGAATCGGCAGAGTCGTACCGTGAATGGCCTAAGGCTCTTTTTAGCTAAACATTATATTGTCTCTGTATATTTGCTGAAAATAAGACATAGGTCCTCCAGGAAAACCAAGGCCCACAGCTCAAGTTTACCAACTGTAATGATATCACCGCAGACCTGATTATATGACATTTTTAGTAAAATGTAATTTCACTTTAACAATTCTAGTTTCCTAATGTAAAAACCCAAGGAAACAAAATATGCTTGTCAGTTAGTTATGGTAATTGTGTTCTGATTTTTGTGTGCCAGGAATCTGCTGCGTATGAGACAGAACTTCAAGATATTGAAAGTCAACTGGCTGTGCTGAGTGAGAAGGGAGAAAAATTGTCCATCCCCATATCTTCTAACCAAGAAGTTCACAAGCTGCAGGTTTGTATGTTTTACTTGTATATGAGGGATGTCGGTGAGTAAGTCAGGACATTGTTGTTGTCAGAATACGCTGATCAGCAGCTGCAGTCGCTTATTGAGAAAAAAAAAATCAATTTCTGCTTTTGTCATACAGGGACAGCCACACACTGACTGACGTTCACTCAGTCCCTGCTAAATCAGATGGATTTCAATCCGTAAATAGAAACCAAGTAAAGTGATGGTAGAAAAATACCAAGTAGTTCGAGTCTGCCTATTTTCTATTTTTTTCCCCCTTTCACGTTGTTTGAGTATAGATCTATGTTTGTCCCAAGCATGTTTGACGCTATTTACAGTTGTCTGTCTCACTACCTCTGCTGATAGTTTATTCCAAACATCAACTACCATTTTAGTAAAATAATACTTTCTAAGATTAGTTTTGAACTTTCCCTCAAGTTAGTTATGGCCAGCTTCAATAATGTGGAACTCCAGTTCCTCCTGAGGGATATGTACAATGCACAGTGAAACATAGGTGTGCAATACAACTTAACCTCTACAAATATTAAGTGTTAATGTTAATAAGTAACAAAAATCTGTAAATATTAATTTGTCTTTTTTTTTTGCACAATAATGAATGTCAAAGGAGAGCAAAACTGTAGGGCTTCATGCGCACACGGAAAAAAAAAAAAAGCCCCTTTTTAGAGGCATTTTTTTATTTATTTTTAGGGATGCACCGATCCGACTTTTTTGGTCCCGATCTTTTGCTTTGTGAAATCGCCGATCCCGAGTCCGATCCAGAAGTACTGTTTTGTGAGCTTATAACAAAATAATACTTCCGGATCGGTATCGGCAGATACCTTATAACAATTGTGCATTCAAAATCTAAAATGTCATGGGTTTAGTCTTTAAGAGGTTAAACTTCCCTCCTTCGGCAGACGGAACGAAAAGATACATTGTAATCATTATTACTTAACTGGGAGAGTTGAAAGGCATTTGCAGGAGGCTCTTTTTATTTTCTTTGACAGCTGTTCTCTGCTCCCTCACAAGCTATAAAGAGCAAAACCGGATCGGCCCATGAATCTGTTAATTTTACCGATCCCCCGATCCAGCTATTTTGTCCGTATTGGGGCCGATATCTGATCCGAATATCGGATCGGTGCATCCCTAATTATTTTTATAGTTATGCCCCTGAATGCAACCCTATGGCGCCTTTCAAACTGGGTGGATCATTTTTGATGGACTCTGCTTGCTCAGTGAGGATCGCTCTGTTGATCCTCGCTGAGCAGGCAGATGACAGGTCCGTCTCTGCTCACTGTGCAGAGACAGACCTGTCAGAGTCCCGCTCTCCTCTATGGGGAGATCAAATGAAAACAGACAGCATGTCCGTTTTCATCCAATCCCATCTGATCCGTCCCGCTGGACAGATGGCGAATGTATCACTATCCTTCTATTTTCAGCAGATCTTGTTGGATCATGTCAGGCAGGTGGCAGTGGACACGTCCACTGACATCTGCCTCCCTATAGAGAAGAATAGGTGGATCAGGTCCTGCCTGAAAAAACGGACCGGCAGACCCGATCGATCCAGTCTTGTGAAAAGGGCCTATTTCAACCAATGTTTTCATGCACATTGTGGCATTTAAATTCATATTTTGGAATCAGACTTTAGATCCAGCATAGATGGGAGTATTTTAATATGTGCATGCAACTCTAAAAAAATGACTTGGTAAAAACCATGAGGCCTAGTTTCACACCTACTGTACAGCTTGTGGTAATGCACAGTCCACAATGCAGGAGTTTCAGAGCTATTCATTTTAAATGGGAATTTGTCCGTGCATTTCTGCACGTTACACGGATGAATACCCTCTGTGCTGTTTTTAAAAAACAGGACATGTTTGGAGGCACTTTTAAAAAAAAAAAAATAGATAAATGTCACAGTGCATCAAATATTTTATTGGAAGTTTTGGTGCATTGACAGCCCATTGATTTTGGTGGGCTGACCTAATGCAACAAAAGTTAACTCCGGACATAACATGCTAATACACATAAGTGTAAACAGGCCCTAAATATTAAAAATTATACAAAAATCCAAATAAAACAATTTAGAGGTAAGGAAAGAAGAGATAATTAGGGTTAATAATGGGTTAAACAAATGTAATTTGGTTTCTTTAACATGATATACAGATCAAAGGTAACTTCTTTGATCGCCACAAGATTGTAGCAGAGTAAATACAAAGTAATATTGTTACTTTGTATTTTTTTCTGAATTGTGTCTGAGCAGTGTGGATGTCATTCACAAGAAATACAAAGTAATATTTGTTTGGATTTGGAGTCAGCTTTTGACAGCTGCTGCTCCTGCAGCTTCTGTATTAAAGTGATATTAAACCCAAAACCAGAAACGGAATATATTGCAGCTTGCCAATCATTCAATGTGGTGGCTGCATTAGTTGTCTTTTTTATAGGCTTTTTTCTTTGTTTTCCCCTGATGAGCTTTCCAGTAACACACCTCTGGTATTATACAGACACCACCATGAATGAGTAAAGGAGGCAGGTTTGCACAGCAGCATTGTCAGTCTGGGGGGAGGGGAATTTTAGAAGTACTAATACACTAACAAAGCTGAACTCCAGCTAATACTTTATAATCTATTACAGCAAACAGTCTTTTTCCTTTTGGGATAAAGGTTCTACATGCAGATCATTGTAAGCACCCCTGTCAGTGTCCGTCCTCCATTTATTAGGTGCTTTTCAGCTATAGTACAGCTCTTAAGAATGGAGGAGGGGACAGTCGGCAAACATTCAGCAACTGATTGTGACAGGTCCAGCCAATTGTATTATCCCCCAGAGCTCCAGAAAAATACCACTGTATGGGTATTTGAGGGGGAGGAGGAGAAGGAGGAGGTACAAGGGACGCTTGTCCTTTTAATGATTTTAAAAGTGATGTGAAAATTCTTACGGATTCCCTAATTTACTCTAAACTGTGCCGATGGATGAATTACTCTTTCTGGCTATTGTATTCTGACAATACTCTATTCTGTAATTCAGATTTTTTTTAAATGTAATAATGTTTGAAATTGAGTGGTGCATATACAGGTGCATCTCAAAAAATTAGAATATCATCAAAACGCTAATTTGTTTTAGTAATTCAATGAAAAAAGCGAAAATTGTATATTATACAAGAGTGATATATTTCAAACATTTCTTTCTTTTATTTTGATGATTATGGCTTACAATGAAAACCCAAAATTCAGTAACTCAGAAAATATAATTTTATAGAATATTAAGACCCATGTCCTTTGTGATGGCTCTTGAAGCACTGACACCAGCCATAGTCCACTGCTTGTGAATCTCCCACCAAATTCTTGAATGCCCTTTGCTTCTCAATCCTCTCAAGGCTGCAGTTATCCCTGTTGCTTGTGCACCTTTTTTTCTACCACACTTTTTCCTTCTACTCAACTTTTGTGACGTACCCTCCTTGTGGAGGGTGTCAATGACTGTCTTCTGGACAACTGTCAAGTCAGCAGTCTTCCCCATGAGTGTCTAACCTACTGAATCAGACTGAGAGAGCATTTTAAAGGCTCAGGAAACCTCTACAGGTGTTTTGAGTTAATTGGCTGATTAGAGTGTGACACCATGAGTCTACAATATTGAACTTTTTCACAATATTCAAATTTTCTGAGATACTGAATTTTGGGTTTTCACTAGCTGTAAGCCATAATCATCAAAATTAAAATAATTGTGTGTAATGAATCTATATAATAAGTTTCGCTTTTTGAATTGAATTACTGAAATAAATTAACTTTTTAGAGATATTCTAATTTTGTATTAATCCTGTATTTTTTGTTATATCTTTCTATATAATTTTGTAACTATGCTGTGATAGAATTGAGACTCAAAAAGATCCACACATACATCCATTTCAGATACGCTGCTAGTACTTTGTGCAAATCTTTAGGAGAGAAGGCTTTCAGATTATAGGGTTGATTTACTAAAGGTAAATAGACTGTGCAGTTTGCAAGTTCAATTACTCCAGAGATTAGTAAACATAGGAAAACTCTGCTGACTTCCACCATCCAATCACGTGCAAGCAAAAATGCTGTTTTTTTTTTTTTCCCTTGCATTAGATTGGATATTCTTTGCAAAGGGAAGCTTCCCCTCATTTTACGAATTTCTGGAGCAACTGCACTTGCAGTGTGCACAGTCAATTTGCTTTTAGTAGATCAACCCATATGTCATGTCTTGCAGATGATCCTCTTGCTACAAGAAGCAGTGTTATAGCACAGATGTCATCCGTATCATCCTAAGTAATAAAGTGACCTTATCCCCAGTTAGATTGCAACTTTACCCATATTTCTGCTGCAGAATGATTTATATTTGTATTTTTTCTAGGATGTCCTGGATGAGTCCTGGAGGATTCTTAGAGTAAAACAGGATGAATATAGCAGTGCGGTTATTGCCAAGTCCCAAGTTGACTCACTGTTGTCTGGGGTCACTGACCTGTTATCTTTTGGGAAAGAAAAGATTTTGAAGAGTAAAGACTACAAATGTGCCAGTAAAGAAGCCTTAAATTCCCATATTGAGGAACATAAGGTACGAGTAACTTGCTTGATTCATCAATGCATAATGACGATTCTCTTAAAAGGACCATGGTAATACTCAACTCAAAAATAATCACCTATAACCATTATACAAAATAGCACTCACTGCACTGTATATTTTACTGTAACACAGTATACCTTCTTACTAGAACCTTGCATACAGAAAAACCACAATTACCAAGTAATGTAAATATAAATTATTAGTTAAACCAGCATTTCTCAACCTTTTTTCCAATCAGGGTGCCCTTTAAAATGATGCACCCCATTCTAAAATGTAAAAAAAAAAAAAAAAGTTTTACATAGCACAGCAACATCCACACACGCAGGGCACCTAACATTAGAGGTAATTTATTCTTCCAAAGCAAACATATTTTTGCATGCTGGAATGTTTCTCTTCTCCCTCGGTTTATCTCCTTTACTCAGCTAATGTGATCCCAGTGCTGATGGAGAGGGGCAGGGGAGAGGCCAAGAAGGATGCTTTGCAAATGCCAGGCGACCGCCTTATCAACCAATGACATCATTGGTTGTTCGGATGCCAGATTTTTATTGGTGTATAATGAAAACCTGTGGTTTGAATAACTAAAAAGGGAGGCTTTTTTAATCCACTAACTTGTATACAATTTTTAGGAAATTTTTAGGCATTTTGCCAAGACACCCCCCAAGAAAACCCCAAGGCATCCTGGTTGAAGAAAAAGGCTGACTTAAAGTGGTCAAAAATCCAGAAGGTTTTTTAACTTACTGAATTCTATGCAGTAAGGTGAGAAACCTTTTGCATGCAATCAATAGGGTTATGCTGCCTCCACAGGAGTAGGACTAGGCAGAAAGAAAAACGTTCTGGCTCCACCCTAGGGGCAGTCCCAGAGGGTATATCCTCCCTCTCTCTGCTACAGGATGTCAGTTTTTTTCTGTCTAGTCAGGAGTAAGGACCTAAGTTCCTTGCTGGGATCTTTTTGGTCCTGGCAAGATTTTTTTAGAAAAAATATTTTTTTAGGTAGTTTCTCCAGTTTTTTTCCTGTGAGATCTTCAAGCAAAGTACGCCGGATCTGGGCGACGGGCTGGATGTTGAGATCCAGTGGTCACCCCAGCCGGCCTACGAGCGCGCGCAGACCAGAGCATCACGCTTGGTCGGCCGCGACACATTCAAGTAAGTATGCGGGACCGGGCGACGGGCTGGATGTTGAGATCCAGTGGTCACCCCGGTTCAGCCTACGAGCGCGTGCAGACCATAGTTCCGCGCTGGGTCGGCCGCGACAGAGTCCCATTGGAGGGACTGACCTTGCGAGTTAAACGTCTCGCTTGGACGCCAGGAACCAGAGAGTCAAGGCGTCCGGATTGGTCGACAGCCCCCCACTTCGGTGGAGAGGGTACTGTGAAGAGAGGGTGCCTGTCAGTCCGGTATGGTGAGTAAATGTTTCCCTTTCCTCTCTGTGAGGCGTTTTGGGATACGGGCCCCTCTATACATGGTCGGATTCTTTCTGACACTAAAGTCCCCCTTGTAACCTATGTTAAGTTCACATATCCTCAGTGATAATGTGCTCGGTGGGCAGCGGACTTGGTTTGGGAGCTAACATTAAACCAGCAGGCTTGGTTTGTAACTGACTGCAGTACTATAGCATACATAGGAGGTATAGCCTACCTTGACTGTAGTGGACCGTCAGACTCCCGCAGGCCGACAAGCCGCCATTAGCTTGGAGCATGCAGGCTGCTGTGCTGAGAACGCTACATCGGCAGTCCGCCGCCATTTTGCTGTAGACCAGGTACACAAGCGTCAGCAGGTCACGCCGGCCGCCATTTTTTTGGAGTCTATTGTCTCCTGCATGGGGGCGGCCATGTTTGAGGTGCCCAGCTAACCTCGAGGAGCAGCTGGGAATGCCGGAAGGCGTACACAGGGGGCGGAGCCACTTCCTTCTACCCGGGAAACCTAGCAAAGTACTTCCCAGTCTGCACAAGACAAACGCTGACTGCAGTTGATAGGAAACTTCTCTGCATCGGGTGGTGAGCCTTTGGGGTCCCTCTCTCTCTCTGTGGGGGTCAATAAGCAGGTACACTGGGGGGCGCTATTGCTCTAGTGGGATACAGATAAAAAAAAAAAAGTTTTTTCTGGCAAGTGTCCTGGATTAACATAAACCCTGCCACACATGTATCTCCACCTGATCCCCTCGAGGTGTCTGCAGGATCCTCCAGCACCCCGCTTACTATTGAGTCATTGTCAGCAGTTATGGAGACCTTTGTATCCCGGGTGGAAGTGGCTTGTCAGGGACAGGGCGCAAGAAAGCGACCCCCGCCTACCCCCATTTTATCTGAAACTTCGGATTCAGAATCTGAGCCTATTCCTGCAGTTGCAGGTACCTCATCTGGGATTTGTGTCTCGGGTACTGTCTCTTCAGACAGTGAGGAGGATGTTTCGGCATCAGCCATAGCCCGAGAGGAAGCGTTGGTAAACGCACTAATTGTATCTGTCCGAGAAACCTTAAGATTACAGGTTACACCGTCGGAAGTAGCTGAGACTGAAATTCCCTTTGGTACTAAAAAACGCATCAAAGTGGCGAAAGTATTTCCATTGCCCAAATGTTTCGGTAATCCGATCAAGGAAGAATGGAGTCAGCCAAAACGCACTTCTGCTATTTCCAAACGCATTAGTAGGCGTTATCCGTTTGAGGAAGCCCTCATTAAGAAATGGACAGAACCACCGGTGGTGGATTCACCAATTTCTAGATTAAATAAAGCCACGGTCATTCCATTGGAAGACGTTCCGTCTTTTAAGGATCCGGTGGATCGCAAGATAGAAGCTATGTCTCGCGCCATGTTTTCCTTGATTGGATCAGCTTTCAGACCAATAATTGCTATTGGGCTGGTTTCGCAGACTGTAACTGAATGGACCAAGTGGTTACGCCGGGACTTAGAAGATGTCCCTCAGGCGGTATCAGATTTGTTGCAACAGATGATACAAGGGTTACAGTTTGTTTGTGACGCGGCGTTAGACGCCACTCCTTTATTGGCGCGAGCATCAGTTTCAGCAGTGGTTCTCAGGCATACACTGTGGCTAAAATGTTGGTCAGCTGACCAAGGTTCCAAAAAAGCATTGGCTAATCTCCCTTTTCTAGGAGAGCGTTTATTCGGAGCCAACTTAGATGAGATTATCAAGGATCTCACTGGAGGAAAGAGCACTTTTTTACCACAAAGTGCTAAGGGTAAAGGACCTCGTCAAAGACGGGGGCCTTCTTTCTCCGCTCATAAGAAATTTTTTCGTCCCACGGGTGAGAAAACAAAGTCCTCCAAAGCTCCTTCGGGAGGTTTCAGGGGACGCTGGTCGGGCAAGCAAAAGTCCGATTCTTCCAGACCTGAAGATAAGACTACTAAAGCCTGAAGGTGCGCCCCCACCCATAACTGGGGTGGGGGGATGTCTTCGCCGGTTCTCGGATCCATGGCTTTCCAGAATCCCGGACAAATGGGTTTGCGAAGTCATAAGGTCAGGGTACAAGATCGAGTTTCGATCTCTTCCACCGGCGCGATTCTTCCCTTCCAATATCCGACTATCCCCGGATCGTTTAGAAGATCTGCGGGGAGCAGTCACGGATTTACTACAACAAGGAGTGGTGGTCCACGTTCCTTGGGCACAACATTTTCAAGGGTTTTATTCAAACCTATTTACAATACCCAGGAAAGAGGGCAAGGTGCGTCCAATTCTGGACTTAAGGGCACTCAATTCCTTTGTCAACATAAGAAAATTCAGGATGGAGTCCATCCGCACAGTAGCGGCCTCCCTGCATCAGGGGGATTTCCTAGCGTCCATAGACATCAAAGATGCCTATCTTCACATTCCCATTTACGCAGGACATCAGCGGTTTCTACGTTTCTCCGTAGAAGAAAACCATTATCAGTTTGCGGCATTACCTTTCGGTCTCGCCACGGCTCCTCGGGTCTTCACGAAGATGTTGGCCCCAATGTTGGCACTGTTGCGTCAACGAGGCATATCGATTTTAGGTTACCTAGACGATCTTCTGCTTCATGCAGAGTCTCCACAGACCCTGTTACAAAACCTAGAGATTACTATGATCTCTTTACAGGAATTCGGGTGGCTGGTGAACCGGCAAAAGTCATTTCTGGTCCCCACCAGGAGGCTCGAACATCTGGGTCTAATTCTAGACACATCCAGGGCAAGAGTATTTCTTCCGGCAGGGAAACTCCGGAAGATTCAATCAGCAATTCAGTTGTTACTATCCAACAGCTGGCCTTCTCTTCAGACTTGCATGAGGGTTCTGGGGTTGATGGTGGCTTCCTTCGAAGCAGTACCATTTGCCCAGTTCCATACCCGAATCCTTCAGGAAGAGATTCTTCTCAAATGGAATCGGGAACCCGGAATCCCTGGACAATCGGATTCGATTGAGCGAACAGACCAGGCAGTTTCTGGTCTGGTGGCTTCGATCTCCGATGCTCAGCCAGGGGAAGTCATTTCTGCCAATATATTGGACGATTGTGACCACGGATGCCAGTCTATCCGGATGGGTAGGAATTCTCGGTCGATTATCCGTCCAGGGACTTTGGTCCCCGGAAGAATCCAGGTTACCGATAAATGTATTGGAACTGAGAGCGATCAGATTTTGTTTGATTCACTGGACCGAGCAACTCCAGGGCAACCCGGTTCGGATCCAGTCGGACAACGCCACGGCCGTGGCTTATGTCAATCACCAAGGGGGCACCAAGAGTGTCCGGGCGGCCAGGGAAGTGGCTTGCATTCTTCGCTGGGTGGAACGGTTTGTTCCAGCTATCTCTGCGGTGTTCATTCCGGGGGTGGAGAATTGGCAGGCAGATTATCTCAGCCGTCAGACTCTGGATCAGGGGGAATGGTCCCTCCATCCAGAAGTTTTCCACCAGTTGTGCCTACGTTGGGGCACCCCGGATGTGGATCTGTTGGCATCTCGATTCAACAGGAAAGTGCGGAGATTTGTGGCTCGCTCCCGCGATCCTCTAGCAGAGACCGCAGACGCACTGGTCGCCCCGTGGGGACAATACCAGCTAATGTATGCCTTTCCTCCTCTCAGGTTACTGCCAAGACTTCTTCACAGAATAGAGGGGGAAGGAATTCCAGTAATCCTGGTAGCTCCGGACTGGCCTCGTCGAGCCTGGTACGCCGACTTGGTCAGACTGGTGGCGGACGTCCCGTGGCGACTACCTCTCAGGGAAGACCTACTGTCTCAGGGACCGATCTTCCATCCTGCTTTACGATCACTGGCTTTAACGGCCTGGCTATTGAGACCCAGGTGCTGAAGGACAAGGGATTGTCAGCTTCAGTTATTCCTACTCTAGTTAAAGCAAGGAAAGCGACTTCCAGAAAGATTTATCATCGCACATGGAAGTCCTACATTGCATGGTGTGAACCCCTGGGGTTCTACCCACGTTCCTAATCGGTTAATCGAATATTAGCTTTTCTGCAACAAGGGGTTGAGCAGAAACTGGCCTTGAGCACTATCAAGGGTCAGGTTTCAGAATTAGCTATCTTCTTTCAGAAACCTTTGGCTACTCATTCCTTGGTGCGGAATTTCATCCAGGGGGTGCGACATCTGGCTCCGCCAGTGCGCGCGACGTTACCACCCTGGGATCTTAATCTTGTATTGTCGGTTCTTCAGAAGCCTCCCTTTGAAGATATTAGGGAGATTCCTTTACCTACGTTGTCCCAGAAGGTGGCCTTCTTGGTGGCTATCACTTCTGCACGCAGGGTGTCAGAACTGGCTGCATTATCTTGTCGTTCCCCATATCTGGTGGTTCATAGAGATAAGGTGGTTCTACGTCCGAATTCCAACTTTCCTACCTAAAGTGATTTCAGAATTTCATCTGAATGAGGAAATTGTATTACCTTCTCTGTGTCCTAAGCCAAGCCATCATCGGGAGTTTGCTTTACACTCCTTGGATGTGGTTCGGGCGATCAGGGTATACTTGAAAACGACAGACTCGTTTCGCAAGACGGATTCACTTTTTGTGGTCCCGGATGGGCCCAAAAAGGGGTTGCCTGCATCTGCCGCGACTATTTCCAAATGGATCAGACAGACGGTGGTACAGGCTTATTCTATTAAGGGTCGGGAGCCCCCGTTCCCTGTTAAGGCGCATTCCACTCGGGCGCTTAGTGCGTCATGGGCTTTTCGCCATCAGGCGTCAGTGGTCCAGGTGTGCAAGGCGGCTACCTGGTCGTCGGTGCATACCTTTACAAAACATTATAAAGTTGATGTAATGGCATCGTCTGATGCCTCGTTTGGCCGCAAGGTTTTGCAGGCCGCAATTTGAGGAGACCAGTGGTCTACCTCGAGGGTTTTTTTCCGTTGGAATTTTATTTGAGTCTCATCCTTTTTTTATGATGAGCCTTTAAACTTCTAGTTGGCACCGGTTGGGCCTTCTAGATTGGATTTTGATTTCTGTCAATCCCACCCCTCATTTGTGGCACTGCTTTGGGACGTCCCTATTGATGAGAATCAAAGAGGACTACGTCTGTCAATGAGCGACAGAGAAAATTGGATTTTTGTAAGATCTTACCGTAAAATCCTTTTCTCTTAGCTCATTGACAGACGTAGTACCCGCCCCTCTATCATTGAGTTGGGTTGGGTTAAATTCTCTGACACTGCTTTGTGACATAACTGACATCCTGTAGCAGAGAGAGGGAGGATATACCCTCTGGGACTGCCCCTAGGGTGGAGCCAGAACGTTTTTCTTTCTGCCTAGTCCTACTCCTGTGATGGCAGCATAACCCTATTGATGAGAATCAAAGAGGACTACGTCTGTCAATGAGCTAAGAGAAAAGGATTTTACGGTAAGATCTTACAAAAATCCAATTATATATATATATATATATATACATTTTTTTTTTTAAGTCAAGGTATTCAGCAAAAGCGGTCACTATTTGATGCAATATTAAAAGCCTTCAAAGGCCCCTAGTCACACGTTCTGTGACTTGGGACTGCCAAGTTCCATGACAAGTCATACCCCATGATTTCCAATGAGTACTATTCATATCTGTGCGACTTCAAAGTAGCCCCTGCACTATGATGCGATTTGAGGTCCACAGATCAAGTTTACACAGGCGTTGTGCGCCTTTCAGGTTGCACACGTTTGAAGGGGGCCTTAGTCTACATTTACAGAAATATACCTAGCTTAAGGTAAAGAAATATAGTCCCTATTTTTAGGAATTATATTAAGGCTGTATTAATTTTTAACACACTGGTGCTGAAATAAAGGAAGAAAGAAGTCATCTTTCTCTGTTCGCACCAGATTCTCCACCTCTGAGCTGGAGAATCTGGGAGGGAGATATTTCAGTGTAACGTCCAATGAGATCTTCAGATCTCACTTTCATGAACTGGCCGTTTGTGACAGAACGGTCATGTACTGATGTTAGGGAGAGCACATGTTTTCTGCTCCTCCTCTCCATTACATAAACCGGTATACACCAGAGATCAGCCGTTATCCTGAAGATCACGGCTTTTCTGTGTTTCATAAACGGACACCAGAGTCACTTGCATTGAACAACAGGGGAGTAAGGCAATGGTAAGTATGTGCTACTGGTTAGGGAGGGGTACATTTGCACAGAAAAAGTACACTTTTAGGTAAATCCTTCGTACAGTGTGTGGTCGGTAATAGGCGTAAACAATTGACTCCAAAGGAACTGAAAACATCCAGTGCCTTTATATCAGCCAAATGTGAAGCCAAAATGTCTCTTAAATACCAACTAGAATAAGAAAATGCTGCTGGGGTCTATGCATAGTTTAATCTCCTTATAGTGCTTTGCCAGTTTACTGTCCTCATTTATCACCCTTTATCTTCTAATCTTCACAAAGTTCTCAGAAGCCTTTTCTTTCTAATGTCCTTATATTAGCTGTGAATAGTTATAAAACATAATCTTCATTGGCTATTTTTTGTTCATCGCTGATTGATTATATACCGAACTCTCATAACTTCAGAAGTACCCTTTGACACTATCCCTGGGCTTAGAGGAAGTAAATTGGACTCTTGCTTTTCCTAGTATACAATTTTCTTGCTTAAAATGACATACAGTATGTACTGAACCTCTCCAGTGAAAAGTCACATCATTATTTTGTTGATTCATAAAGGCCATGGCATAGGGAGAAAAACAAGAACTTTCAAATCCATTTCTTGTGCTGTATTTTTCTTTTCCTTTTGGTATGTGTTTTTCTTTACCTTAGTATTGACTGATTAATGATCAGCCATTTGTTTTAAGACAAATTATGTAGAACTCCATTTAGCATTTTTTTCGTTTTCATTTCCAATAACTTTTATTGATATTTTCAAAAAGATATAAAGAAAGTTCAGCATAGTTCAATAGGCTGAATGCCAAAATGGACTTTTTCATTTTAAAAGAAGCCCACATACTTATTTTAGAATAACAGCTTTTTTTTTTTTCTTTGGGCATTTTTAAGGGGGGTCCTCTTGTCAGCAAACATTGAGAAGTTTGAATATTTGGCAAGCAATTGAGCTTTAACTCTTTTGTTTGGAATGTTTTGTAGATTTTAAACAGTCAAGACTATTTAGTGACTCAGGCAGATGTAAATCCTAAGTGGATGGCATTAAAGCCTCGTACACACGCAACGATTGTTGGCCTTGAATTTTCGGCCAACGTCCGATTAGCCGATTGTCGGCTTGTTAGTGTGATGCTTCCGACAACCGACTGCGACTTTTCGGCCGAACAAAATCTGGGGTGCATGCTATAAAATTTTTGTTGGCCGTCACCAGAACGGCCGATTGTTCCTCAGTCAGTACAGATTTCGGCAGACAAAAATGTGATGAGCAAGACTGGGCATGCTCAGAGAAGAAAAAACACACGGAAAGTAAACCAGAACATGACATCACTTCTGCAGTTGGTTGTTGTTGGCCGACAAAATTCGTGTGCAGTCTAGAGCACATTTCAACCAACACAACAACACTGGACAAAAGACGGCCGATCGTTCGGCCAACAATTGGTGCGTTTGTACGAGGCATTAGTCTTTCAAAATACTTCTATAATATGCTACTTGTATTATCTATGTTTATACTGCCCATGGAATGATGGTGGCAGGTGTGTGCGCTACAGTCTCATATTGGCATCTTGGATCGCGGGCAGGATTACCACGATTCTTCCCGCTACCCCCAATTATTGCAAATCACAGGATGCCTGTGCGATTCCTGTGACTTTCAATGGCTCCCCAAACTTGGCGCAATTTTGCCCCAATTGTCCCCTGACGAATCACAGTAAAATCGTGCAAACAGAATCGTGGGACGCCTGTCGCCCAAAAAAAGTACAAGAACTTCTTTTGGGTGACAGGCGTCTCGCAATTCTGTTTGTGCGATTTTTCAGTGATTCGTCGGGGGACAATCGCGGTAAAATTGCACTGCGTATGGGGTGCCATACTTCTATAATATGCTACTTGTATTATCTATGTTTATACTGCCCATGGAATGATGGTGGCAGGTGTGTGCGCTACAGTCTCATATTGGCATCTTGGATCGCGGGCAGGATTACCACGATTCTTCCCGCTACCCCCAATTATTGCAAATCACAGGATGCCTGTGCGATTCCTGTGACTTTCAATGGCTCCCCAAACTTGGCGCAATTTTGCCCCAATTGTCCCCTGACGAATCACAGTAAAATCGTGCAAACAGAATCGTGGGACGCCTGTCGCCCAAAAAAAGTACAAGAACTTCTTTTGGGTGACAGGCGTCTCGCAATTCTGTTTGTGCGATTTTTCAGTGATTCGTCGGGGGACAATCGCGGTAAAATTGCACTGCGTATGGGGTGCCATTGTAAGTCACGGGGAAACGCATGGGTGTCCCACAATTTGTGATGATTCAGGACCGCGGGCAGAATCGCTGCTATTCTGCCCATGATCCGAGGCGCCAATATGTGAACAGGGCCTTAGTGTACCTTTTTTGTTTTCTTTTTTTTTTTTTTCTGTTTTGTGTTTTTGTAATACCTAACAAAAATGTTAATAAAAACTTTATTTGATAAAAAAAAAAAAAAACTTTCAAAGGCCATCTTTACCCTTTTTTCATAATTTCTTTTTTTGCATCATTTTTGCAAGTGCTGTACATCTCCCCGAACTTTCCGCAGCCACTTTTAATGTACGTGAACTAACTCTAGTGACTGCTGAATGTCTTGCTCACGGTGAGTTTCCTGATGCGACAGTGGCAGAACATGCCCGCTCAATGAGCAGCGGCTGCTTGTAGTCTCCACTAGAGGTGCATTTGTGAGTGTGACAACATAAGAAAAACCTGAACAGAGCATTGTCACACTATCACAGGAAGTGCCTGAACAAAGCCCTTCATGACCGGATCAACAAATCGTTTTTTAAATAAGGCTAAAGATTTAAAAATACTTTTGAAATTAGATTAGCAATTTTAAAAATGATGAGTATTTTTGAGACTGGGTTTAGATCTACTTTAAATTTACTCACGAGTAACATTTACCTGCTGAATGGCTGTACTTTCACCGTGAAATCCTTGCCAGTTATCTGTATTCTTTTGAATGGGCTTGAAACTGAACCGGACAACATACACATTAAGTGCATTTATTGCTTCAAGCATCTAACTGTCACTGACCTGACAAAAGCCTCACTCTCACACAGAAAGAAAGTACAATTATAAAGCAGAGAATCATATGACCAGAGGCTGCAGTCCCATTCAGAAGCACAAGTTGTTGAATCTGTCTATATGGTGTTATGCTGGGTGTACACATATAGATTATTTCTCTTATTCTCTCTTTTTTTTTTTTTTTTTGTGTTTCCTAAAACAGAAGTTCTTTAACATACTAAGGAGCCAAGTTCTCTTATTACAAGCACTTTCCTCCAAGAACTCCACACCTACTGACTGTAAGCAAATTGCAGAGATGGTTCATGAAGTGGACATCCTTAACAAAGAAGCCGGTGCTCATTGTATTCATATGATGGCTGTAATGAAGGTAAGGGGATAAAAAAAAGTGTTTGAAATGTTCAATTTTGGGAGTGAATTAGTAAGGAATGTAAGAGACCAAATTGTTTGGAAAATTGCTTCCATAATTTGGACACTGAAAAAGCTGTTCCGCAGCTGCTAGAAGCCGCAAGGGATGAATTAAAATTTAACAGCCGTTGCTATGACCAAGGACTACATGTTTCGGGGCATGCCCCTTCTCCAGGTCAAACAAACACAGGGGTGCATCGGCCTAGTGCATTATCCTTTAAACGGGTTTATTTAAAATAGGGGAAAAAAAATACTCACAAACGAGTTCTTGATAAAAGCACATCAGACAAAATTTAAAATCCTCAGCATCAAGATCGGTAATAAGTCTTCCCCCGAAGCTGTATAGGCTTACACGTTTCGAGGCTGAGCCCATCTTCGGGACCATCTTCGGCGGCCACCAGATACTCTGGATTTCTCCATCTTCTCTGTCGTCACCTAGTCTTTGATTCATCATCCACTGTGTCCTGAACCTGAGTCATCCATTTTTGCCTAAGATTACTACCTGCTCATCTTTCCCTCAGCGGGGATACATATATATATATAATACATGTATATGAATCCTATATAAAGTAAAAAGTCATATTAACGGTGATATTATAATGAATCGAAAAAGTCCCAGAATGAAGTGTATTCCAAAAAGAAAAGAAAATATATGTGAGAAAAAAGGTGGTCTTCCAGTGTCCAAAGAAAACCTTCCACCTTGAATCCTTACACACCACCTCTTATGCTCAGTGCTATAAATGCATTCACCAGTTTCTATGCATCCATTAGCAGCAAGCAGCACTTCAATATTAGATAAAAACTCCCAGCCTCTTATACACGACCATCCAATTGTTAGATAGGTATACAGGTGTCCAAAGTTCTGATGTTTGCCTGAGGGAAGAATCACACTGTGCATACAAGGGCTGTATGGAAAGAGCGTGCTCCCCACCTGAAGCCACACAGGAGGGTTTCATATAGTGTAGTCATTTATTAAAATGTAAAGGATTTACATAAAATTTCATACATCGAAAGGATAACATGGCATATAAAAACAGCAATTCAAATCCACTTACTAAGATGGCCGCAGCAGCAACTGAGAGACTAGTCAGAATCGAGGGAAAGATGAATGCAGCAATGTCCTTGATGAAAACCTGCTCCAGAGTGCTCTGGACCTCAGACTGGGGCGAAGGTTCGTCTTCCAACAGGACAACAATCCTAAGCGCACAGCCAAGATAACAAGGGAGTGGCTATGGGACAACACTGTGAATGTCCTTGAGTGGCCCAGCCAGAACCTTGACTTGAACCCGATTTAACATCTCTGAAGAGATCTGAAAATGGCTGTGCACTGACGCTCCTTACCCAACCTGATGGAGGTCCTGCAAAGAAAAATGGGAGAAACTTCCCAAAAATAGGTGTGCCAAGCTTGTAGCATCATACCCAAAAAGATTTGAGGCTGTAATTGGTGCCAAATGTGCTGCAACAAAGGATTGAGCAAAGGCTGTGCAAATATATGTACATGGGACTTGTTTTAGATTATTTTTAATAAATGTGCAACATTTTTAAACAAACTTCTTTCACGTTGTCATTATGGGGTATTGTTTGTAGAATTATGAGGAAAATTATGACCTTAATCCATTTTGGAGTAAGGCTGTAAACTAAAATGTGGAAAAGGTGAAGCTCTACAAGTATTTGTTATTGCAGAAGAGAAATAGCAAGTCTCTTCTTAAATAAAGAGCTGCCTGCTTTATATATATATATTTTTTTTTTACTGAATTAATGACCTTATAGCAGAAGTATGACTATTTTTAACACGTTTTCCCTGTAATTTAAGAACAAAAGTATCTACTGAACTATTTATTTTCTTGTCAATCCTGTTACATAATTCCTTTATAATAGAAGTATATAGTATTTTAATGTACTTTTTTTAGGAAATGCTCAATATTGTTCCCAGTAACATATTTTCTTTTGTCTATAGGAGTGGGATGAGTTTAACTCAAGATACGAGGATCTCCGTAAAAAGATGGAAGCTCTTGAATCTCTGGTCCCCACAAAAAGTTTGGTGGAAGAGTCAGTAGAGAGGGTTAATGAACGACTTCACCAATATCAGGTAATTTCATACTGCCTGGAAAATTATTTCATAAGGTGGCAGCAGTTACAACGCAAGTGGTAAAAGTCAGGTTCCACCTTTCACGCAGTGGGGGGTTTACAGCTTCCAGCCGATTGCAAAGAGTCAGAAGTGTTGGCTCACCCACTGGACATAGTCACTACCCTGTAAACCAGGGGTCTTCAAACTACGGCCCTCCAGTTGTTCAAGAACTACAATTCCCATCATCCCTAGTCATGTCTGTGAATGTCAGAGTTTTACAATGCCTCAGGGGATGTGTAGTTCCACAACAGCTGGAGGGCCGTAGTTTGAGGATCCCTGCTGTAAACCCTTGTTCTAAATTCCCTGAAATGTGCATATAGAGAAAATGCTTCTCTTTAAATAGGAATAAAAACATGAATGAGATTAAAGGGAAATCTAATCCTTGCTTTCCTAGTAATCATTTAATACTAGATTCACAGGTTTCACAGACGGTTATCGTTTTTAAATTTAATATATTTTTATTAGCTTTGAAGAAAAAGAAATATACAAAATATGAACCATACAAAGCGGAAGTTTTTTAATACACATAAGCCCATTAGTAGACAGAAATCAGTGTATAGATCCTAACAGATGGTCATATCTAATTCCCTGAGTGATATGCATGCTATTGATGTGCACATATTGTTGGCTGTAGAGAATAGGCATATTATGGTTCATAAACCTGTACAAAGTATAGGGATCAGTCTCCCTTTTAAAATGCAGAGCACAACAGAGGCTATTTTCTTTTGCACATTTTATTTTAAACTAAAACCTTTTGTATGGAGACCTCTGAAAAAGGAAGCAGGTAGGGGAAGGAGTCAATACTCTGACTCATTTCCTTGTGTATGTAAATCTAGACTTGAGCTATTGACCTTTGTAAACAGCATTTTCAGGTAGATACAGACTAGGAGTTGGATGGATAGAAAAATATGTATTCATTGAGAGCTGAGTGGATACAGATAGATGGATGGATACAGATATGAATGGGATGGCTACTTAGAGTGATCTATTGAGAAATAGAGCTATTATTATTAAACAGGGTTTATATAGCGCCAACAGTTTATGCAGCGCTTTACAATATAAAAGGGAGACAGTACAGTTACAATACAATAAAATACAATAGGGTTAAGAGGGCCCTGCTCATAAGAGTTTACAATCTTAGAAGGTGGGTTGAGTGGTACAAAAGGTTATAACTGTGGGAGATGAGCTGATGGAAGTGATGTAATTGTATATTCTTTATATTTTCAGCAAATTAAGCAACTACTTGATGAAAATGAGCCCAGACTAAGCTGGGTACTTGTGCCAGGGAAAAGGCTGCAGCCTCTAGTGTGTTGTAGGGATCTCGACTCTCAGATTCTTGGGATGGAACAACACTGGTCACAGCTAACCCAAAAAGTCAGTCATGAGCTGCACAGACTGGAGTCTCTAGGCAGCCATTTGGCCAGGTAAGAGTAACTAGATCAGTTCACAAACTGTATCAATTGCTGTTTGCAGCACATACCCGAAAAACACAAAATCAGCTTTTGCTTAGAAAAATCCTTTGCAAATTCAATTTGCTTTACCAAAGCAGATTCTTGGAAAAAGTAATAGTGTTCCAGTTTAGTAAATATAATCTGTTTGTTTAAGAACATTGGCTAATACCACTGTAATCATTTAAGGGAGAAATGCAGCTGTCAGACACATATTGTACTAATAGAGGGAGTGTGGGCTACTGCTGAATTACTGAACTGAGCTTACATGCTTAAATGAAAGTCTTTAAAGGGATAGTGCAGGCATTTAGGAAAAACCCTTTAGATTGCAAGAGCTTTATGCTCAGAGCCATGTCTTCTACTCAGTAGACCTGTATATCACTAGTGACTGGCCATTCTGTGTCTAATAGAATGTAATATAGTACAATGTACAAAACAAATTCTGTTGAAATAGCAAACAGCTGAATTAAACAGTATATACAGTATATTACCAAAAGTATTGGGACTCCTACCTTTACACCCACATGAAATTTAATGGCATCCCAGTCTTAGTCCGTAGGGTTCAATATTGAGTTGGCCCACCCTTTGCAGCTATACCAGCTTAAACTCTTCTGGGAAGGCTGTCCACTTGGTTTAGAAGTGTGTCTTTGGGAACGTTTGACCGTTCTGCCAAAAGCGCATTTGTGAGTTTATGCACTGATGGGGACGAGAAGGCCTGGCTCGCAGTTTCCACTCTAATTCATCCCAAATGTGTTCTATTGGGTTGAGGTCAGGACTCTGCAGGCCAGTCAAGTTCCTCCACGCCAAACTTACTCATCCATGTCTTTATGTCCCAATACTTTTGGTAATTTAGTATATATGTTAACTCTTTTGCCTGCCAAAGGATTTGTGGTTCTATTTCAGCAAGTATAGACATCTGAATTTGACATGATATCAGTCATTTGATTGACTCCTGTCAAAAGGTCATGCTGGAACACATTTCTTGATCAGTGGTTGCAACCAATCAGCTACAGCCACTGATTGGTGTATTCTGACAGCTGTGGGTCCCACTGTCAAAAAACAGTGTCCCTGTGGGGGGGATTCCTGCTTCCATCTTGTTAGTATGGATGGAGGATTCTGTAAAGACTAGAACACATGATGAGATTATCGGATGAATGATTTGGAGATTATCGGATGAAGTTGCATCTTTATATATTTAAGGAAATGTATTTCTAAGGATATGACCAATAACTCTTATCTCTTTTTCTAATTGTTACATTTATATCAGTTATAACAGGAATTCTGCTGAATTATCAGCTTGGCTGAGCTCTGCCTACCAGAAGTTGAATACCTGCAGGACACAGTCTCTGGATGTCTCTCAGGATTTGGACACCATTAAAGACAACCTGCACAGGTTCTTTGTAAGTTCTGTCTTAAATAACATTGTCCATAGTGAACTTCCCCATTAGTCTTCGGTAACATCCACCACTGAATTGGCTTAACAGGCTCTTGATGATCATCATTAGTGATGCTTAAAGTTTAACTAAAGGCAAAACTTTTTTTTTTTTGCATATAGAGGGATTAGAACACTGTCAGGTGTTTATTGCTGTCTTTTTCTGCATCTGTTTCCCAGATTTGCAAGGCTTCCATCTAATCTTCTTTTCTCACCTTCTCTAAATTTTGCTGGCTGGATGTTCAGGCCTCAGCTTCCTGTTCTGCTAAAAACATTATACCAGACAAGAAGGGAGGTTAACTCATTTTGTAATTCTTTCAGTGTCCACGTTGCAGAGTTTTCATCACTTCGTGTCTGGTGAAACCATTGTGAACAGAACAGGAAGTGAGGTACATTTCTAGAATGGAATCCCAGATAACAATAAAAACCTGATAGGAGTTTTAATTCTCCATCAGTTTTTGACTTGGTATATTTTCCCCTGGTTGATTAAATGTAGGGCCAGAAGCCATAAAATGAGGGTTTCTGTACAGCACATGACTCCTTTGGGGAATCAGGAGTCCTATGTACAGACGTAAACCGAGATGAAAACCTGCATGAAATGGGCATCTTCAAATGACATTTTAGCTAATGGCATCACATGTGACCTTTGCCACCCAATTGTAAGAAATATTTTAGAACAGGAGTTCCCAAACTGTGGGTCGGGACCCACTGATGGGTCGCGAGCTGCGTTTGAGTGGGTCGCGCTGAGCCGGAAATCACTGAGAGCGGGCCCGCTTAAATTGTGCTGTGCAAGCCCACGCAAATTACAGAGAGCCAGAGCAGTCAAATCACGATGAATTCAGGATCCCGCCCACGCAGTTTACGGGGGCTGGTCTGCATTTCCCGCGAGGAGGATACTTGCATCAGTGAGTACGTATGTGGGCTGTTATGAAGGATATGTTCATGGGGTGCAGAGCCAGCTCCTCGGTCCTGCTGGCGGCAGCGGTGTTGGCTAGACTGACGGCGGGATTCTCTCAGCTATAGCGGGCAGAGACGGCAGCCTCGGTGTCATAGGAGGACCAGGTGGCCCGGTGGTGTCAGGAGTTCATGGCAGCTTCTCTGACCCCAGTAGAGGATTTGAAGGAGAAGAGCCAGGACACGAAGACCAGCATAGAGCTCCTCGTCATGGAGACTCTGGGTGAGGTGTGCTGGGCCCTGGAGAGGGCAAACAGGGCTTTACCTTCACTGTAGACCGCAGGGAGAGGAAGGATTGAGAGCCATGCTGATCACTGTCCTTGGGTGGTTGATCTCTGTCCTCTGCCTACCTTATACTGTCTATGAGGGTGCTGATTAGTTACAACTCCGCTTATATGCCTCACATGCCACAGGTTTCTGTCCCCTCACTTAGAACATCTGGCAAGTGTATTCAATAATAAATTGAAAAGTAGTAAATTTATATTTTTAATTTAACATCCCCTTCCCTTTAAAATATGCATTCATATTATTTGCATTTATATAGAGCCAACAAATTCTGTAGCGCTTTACAATATTCAATTACAAGCAAGTGGGTCCCGAAAAATAACTGAATTTAGAGGTGGGTCTCGGCCCAAAAAAGTTTGGGAAGCTCTGTTTTAGAAGCTTGAGCCATATAAAGCGATCCTAAGATGCCTTATCTGAAGGACCACCTTGCCCACAGAGCCCAAAATGTCTTCATGTTTGCTAAACGGGTTAGTATAAACAAAGAAAGAGTTAATACCATCTGATACCTTGATGGCAACTATAAAAGTATAGGAAAATGTGTACCTTTAGTAAAGGCTGTCCAATACAAATATCTGGCCACTCTGTGTTCTCTGGAGGGATGGAACAGTTCATTTTCTTTAATTTTCCAAAGTTCTCTGCCAGAAGGTTTGAAAATTTTATTCATGCTCAGCAACCAGAACATCCAGTACAAATACTGAAATTTCTACGGCTCGCCAGAGATCACCCAGCTGATATTTCTGTTGGGGGATTTCTTGACAGGATTTACTAAATCATTGTGCGATCCCAAACCAGACTCCTGACTTCCAAATCCAGTTGTGCCAAATGCACTCGGCTCAATACAATACAGCAAAATAAACCTTGCCGTGCACAATTTGTTCCAATCAAAGGGGGGAGGTTAAACATAATCTACGCATGAACCCTACCGCAACCACGTGTTAATGGGATTATGAGAAAACTCACCAAGAGCTGTTTTCTTGTGCTTAAGATCTGAACAGATGTGGTTACTGCAGTCAGGTACAAAAATAGGAAACTTGGAAAGAGCACATACTGTTTTGTCAGCTGATATATATAGAAGCCCTACTTATTTTTTTGCTTTTTTTAGGTAATAATTAGTAGCATTAATAAAAGCATTGTGTAGCACTACTCTCAAGGGAGCTGCTGGTTACGGGTTACCCTGGGTTACCATTAGCAACAATGGAACATTCTGACATTTTCCCAAGTCTTTTACTTCAGACAAGAATCAGTCCAGTATCTTTGGTTTTTATGTTTTATTTGGAACTTGGATAGGAGAAGGGATGAGTGGAATACACCAACTGAATAGAACTATGCACAATAGGCTTGGACGACTTGAATAAATGCTGGTTAACGCTGAGTAACGCTGAAATTAAGCTAGTCACGGCTAGGCCGCTGCTTCACTTTGCCCTTGGCTGTGTGAGGTTTTGCTTAAGCTTCCTGAGGTAAACTCTATCCTGAGGCAAGCTGCACTCTGAGGTAGACTGTACTGTTGAACAACTTCAGGGCCCTTCCTGGCGCCCTCTTTATCCCTATCTTCAGGGTTTAACTACTTGGCAGCCCCTTTAGTGTAACACTCTGAGTTAGCTTGCTCGTTGATCCCCTGACGTCTCTGGAGTGGTCCCCTCTCTTAGGCAGACCCTTAGGCAGATCCCTCAGTACTCACGATACTGTTTTTCCCAAAGTCCTCTGCCCGACAGCTCCACTGGTAAGCACACTGGATCCCCTGCAGCCCAGCTCTACTCCTGGTCCCTAGGCCGACCGCCTGGACCACATTCCTCACTCTGCAGGAGGAGAGACAGCCGTCCACCTCCTCCTGGGACTTTGCTCCTGCCAAAAGACGCCCTGTCACATGCTCCCTCTGCCAATCCCAGGATGCATTGCAGCAATGCCCACCCACTGAGATGGTCATAAATCCTGGTGTGCTACTGGTTAGGTTTCCTCCACTGTCCAACAAGCTCCCTTATTGGATACAGTGTGGAGACTCCCTTAGACCCAATAAATCACACCTGGAAACATGGTGCTTACCTGAACAAATCCCAAGTAATCCAGCGCTGCTACTAAACTTATGATAGGGACTTGTGGTAAGTGGGGAACCACAGGGGAAGCACTGGCACTTTACTGCACAAGTGAAGCACTTTCCTTATCCACATTTTATGGATATGGATTATGGAGATATATTGGACTGAGTTGATAACAAGCATTTGATTAATTGATTTGATGTATATATATATTTGGATTTAATTTGTTTGTTTAATTTTGGCACTACTGCACCAATGCACTTCTGCACATTCTCATAAGTTTAGTAGCAGCGCTGGATTACTTGGGATTTTTTCACGTTAAAGGCACTAGCACTTTATATTCTAGCGGCAGCTACGCATACTCATAATTTAATTTCTAGTATTAATTTAATATTTGTAGCATCCTAAACACATTCATATATTTATTTATTTATTTATACCATAAGCTCGAGGATATTTCACCTTTTCACATGGTGCTTACCTGTTCTCCTTCTGGGTCACAGCTTGAACCCATTAGGGGTGACCCATAGGGAGGACACGGACACGCTATCCCTACTATTGCAACCCCACTGACTTCCACTTCTACATTATTTATTATACTTATTAACTTTTCATTATCGCTCATTGACTCTGTCTATATCTTGTATACCATTTGCCCACTCTATATTTGGACTCTATCTTCTTTACATTTTTTGTTGTATCCTTTTTACACTTCTGTTGTATCTATTGCATGTATATAACTCTAATAAAATACTTTGAATGAGATAACAAATCTTGGTGCAGCACAACACACCTATCAAAGGGATAAAGTGCAAGTGCAAAATATCAAAAATGAATAACACGTGCGTGTGTGTGTGTGTGTATGTATATATATATATATATATATATATATATATATATATATATATATATATATATTATATAAGCTGTATTAATGTATCACTTAATAATCTGTGCCAAGTGTCCATGTAGTTCAAAAATAGATACTAATAATAGTCCCAAAAAAGTTCTACCGCTGTGCATGTAAAACCAAAGGATCCTAAAAGTGCCCTTGCAATCCTCCACCTGTGCTCTCTGGCTGCTCACTTCAGGTTATGACCCCTGTTTTACCAGTGAGTCATAACAAGATGTTCCCTTTAAGGGATATGGTTAAGTCTGCATAGCATGCTATTCTTCCATCTTCATTTGATCGGCTCCCCGATTCTTAGATGTACTCGAGGGATGATGGTATATGAAACAAAATATACAATATCTAGTGCTCTGTATGGTAAAATGTATTTATCATTAAAATGTGTAATTACACTTACAAAAATGCCTGCTAAATAAAGTTTGTACAATCCTTTTGGCTTGCCACCGTATAGCTAAGGATGGCCGAGGGATGACCTAAGCGGTCCGGCTCCTCCCCCCATACTTATGTCCTGGGTATAGACTTCCTCAGTAGAGGTGGCCCTGACGGATACTTCATCCACACAAGTGATGTCAAGGTCCCTGGTGAACTGTCCAAATTTCGGTCCATCTCTGGCCAGCTTAAGTAGGGTCAAAAGAAATCACCCATTTTAAAGGAATGCTTGAAAACACATTTGATAGTAAAAAAAAAAGTTTCTAAAACTTGATTTATATACAGGTTTAATTTTTTGCATTTTCAGATGCAAGTATAGAAGTCTCTAGAGCTTATCAGATGATAAATTATGGTACATTAAGTTTTTATTGTGTTGAGTGTTTCATACCCCCTGTCTAGTAATAAACATTGATGTCATTGGCTTAACAGGCATGCTAGCATAGAATGGGAAACACATGTTGTGCTTGCAATGGCAGATAGCCAGAGAAAAGTGAGGAAAAAGTGCTACATCCCCACATCCATGTACTGTACTATCATGTTTTTTTGTAAGTTTAACTTCCTAATCCAAATGTCTTTAAAAGTATACTCCATAGTTTTACCACAGCTGTATTTACAGTTAGGCTCTTGTGGAGCCAGTGCTTAAGGCATCAGAGTAATAGGGAATGCATTAATCCTCAAAAGTTACAAAGTGTTACACCTTACACTTTATTTGGTTGCCCTTGGGAAAACCCTGAAATATTATGGACTCATTCATATATGCAGTGCTGTCTGAAGAGTGGTCCACATTTGGAATGCTCTTCAGAGAGCATTTGACAGTGAGGAGGTGTTGTATCACATCCTCGCTGCTGCTTTAACCCTTTGTTCCCTGCATTAGCAAGCTTTAACTGCGTGCATTACACGTGGTTGCGGGGCATTTGCAGTGTGGCCCCATTCATGTCAATGTGAAGTCAAGTTCAGCAGGTGGTGCGCTCACTGAGAGCAACAGGGGGTAGAATTATTTTCACTGCCGTGAATAAAAGCACTGTGGCTTGTGTACACCCTTGGCTGCTGCTGCCTCTGCAGCTAAAGGGGATAGCGGTTTGAGGGCAGCGCAACTGTGGGGTTTATCGCCTCCAATCTCATGTGTTATTGAGCCCTAATGTAATGATTAGGCTTTGCCGTCTATTGGTTTTTACTCAGCACTGCAGATCAGACCATGTTGCAGTGCACACCTGCTCCAATCAGGAGTACTTAAACTGACTTTTGGACATTCAACCTGTGTGTAATTAGCAGCTTTGTCTGATGCTCATCTGTTTTCCCCGTGTCTTGGATTATTCCTGAGCATTATTGTATTTGAATTCATTTTGTCTGTAGCCATTCTTATCATCTGACTTTTTTTTTATATTATTGTAAATTGTTTTCTGACCACCTGTCTGTGGACTTTATACTGTTCATCTATCCTCTGTCACTATTCAGCATTTATGGGTTTTGCAGCCTGATGTGTTTAACTTAACATCCACACATACAGCAGCTGTGGTGAAGAGCTGGCTTGCTGGGATTGCACCTCCATGCTAGTCTGTTCCTCTCCCGGTGACACACGGGGGTTGACTTACTAAAGGCAAATAAACTGTTTACTTTGCAAATGAAGTTGCATGTTGCAAGATAGTTCACCACAGAGCTTAGTGAATGGGATGAACCTCTTCCATCATCCAATTGTGTGCAAGCAAAAATTCTGTTTTTTATTTTCTTTACACACAATTTGGTAATCTTTGCAAAGTGAAACCTCCCCTCATTCATCAAACTCTGGGGAAATCCCCTTGCAGTGGAACTTTCCTTGCACTGTCCAAGCATTGCGTGTCATTCATCAGCCACCTATTGCCATTCAAAGACTCCTAAAGAAAAGCCAGAGTATAGTCTCTTGATTCCAGAAAAAATATTTGTTGAAACATTTATATTATTTATTTGGATTGCAAATTTTTAAACTGCTGTTCTATATCTGTTTTTACTATTTATATTCAAACTTTGCTTTACAAATAAACATATAACCCAGTGTGCTTCGGTGACACACAATTCCTAAAGCACTATGGCTTTATAAAAAGAGACGAAAACCAAAAGCAGTTTCCTTGTGGACTCTCTCTGAACTTCGTGGGTAGCCCACTAAAAAGAACAAGCAATAAAAGGGAAAGTAATGCTCTGTCTGTACTATTTAGCCTGATCTATTGAGCTCTGTAAACAGGCTATTTTTAGTAAAGTAGATGAGGAGGACCTATAACACTAATACGGAACCTAGGATTGCACTTTCTGGCTGAAAATGAGAATACAATTTATTCATATGCAATGTTTCATAGTTAAAGTAAAAAAAAAAAGTTTTCCTTTTTTTAAGCCTGACAGTGAAAAAATATAGATATCACTATAAATTCCCTTTTACCAAACACTGTCATTGTAAAAACTAGTCAGTAGTTCTCCATAGGCTCATGTAATGCCATCTGTGTAGGAATGGTATTTATGTAGCTTATGCTGTAAAAAGCTCAGATCTTGATCCTACATCTTTATTTTAGTTTCCACTGCAGCATCTGTGCATTGTAAAATAAGGTATTTTTCTAGTAGCTCTTGTGTACTTAGCTCTAATCTCTAGATTGCTTTGTGCAATGGAGTTCCTTTTACTTGTGTTTATGTGGGTTTTCCTCCAGGTACTCCAGTTTACTCCCACAAACCAAAACCATAGTAGGTGGTGGCAGGGCTTCCTCCTGAATTGCCACTAGTTTGTGTGTGAGTGGTAGGTACTTTGGATTGGGATCTCCTTGGGGGGGGGGGGGGGGGGGTAGAAAAAACATTTTCATTTATTTGCAAACTTTCTTTAAAAAAAATTGTGCAACACTTGTATGAATACATTAATAATTTTGTCCTCCAAAAAAAGTTTGGTTATAACATTATAATAAAATTTTATGCTACAGCGAGAGTAAATTTACTTCAATAATCTTTAAAGAGTTAGTTCACCTTTTCATTGGTTATAACATTATAATATAATTTTATGCTACAGAGAGAGTAAATTTACTTCAATAATCCTTAAAGGGTTAGTTCACCTTTTCACAGAAATTGAAAAATTGACCTAACTCGCAACACTCTCCCTGCCACTGCGGTCCCCTCTGCATGTACTTTATGTAGTGTCCATCTTCTGCCACCCTCTCTAACTGGTATAACCATCTGGCACTTTAAAACATCACTACATAGCACAGGAGGCTGTAAAGTAGCATAATGCGCTAAACAATAAGTACTCTCCATTGCAAAATGTATGCTGTTATACATCCTGTAGCACTGCTGGGTGAAGTTTTGAAGTATCAGACCATTATACAAGCTGGAGAGGGCGGCGGAAGATGGGGATCAAATAAGGTGCAGTACATGCACTGAGGCGTAGTGGGTGGGAAGGGTGTTGTGAGTTCGCCTTTTTATTTATTTATTTTTGTTTTGTCTAAAAAGGTGAGCTAACCCTTAAGAGCCCATTCACATTGAGGCGACACAACTTTGGGGGGCGACCTGTGAAGTCGCGTGCACCACGACTTCGGCGTGACTTGCAGAGACTTCACATAATGGAAGTCTATGCAAGTCGCTCCGAGGTCGCCCCAAAGTAGTACAGGACCCTTTTTCTAAGTCGGAGCGACTTGTGCTCCTATTAGAACGGGTCCTGAACTACTCAATGGACCGCGACATGTGAATGGGCTCTTAAAGCATGACTGCTTAATCAGCAGACATTTGGGTCAATGTTTGGCAGACTATGCATGTGACTGTGCTCAGGCCTGGTAGATGCCCTTAAGCCAAGCACTGTCCTCACTTCCTCATGCTCCATGGCAATGGATATTTGTTTTCCAATTGAGGAAGGAGAGATGAGTATTGGGCGGGGAGAGAATTTACTCAGACCCCATCTCTTTGCCCTAAATGCACTAAAGTAATGTTGCTTTAGGCATTATACAGCATTTATTTTTCTGTTTCAATATGTTTGAGAGTTTTTCCAAAAAATACACAAATTATAGGCAAACTATGATAGCAAGGAGTAAGACAGGCCCACAATGCAAGTGGAGCATATTAATACATCAATGACAAAAGTAAAGAGATTTGAATTGCCACAAAATATTCTACAGTCACTAAGTATCGACGTGTAAAAGTGCAAGCTCAACATAGCAAAAAAGTGAAAAACATACAACAATCCTGCGCAGGGGCCCCCAAAAAAGGAGGGAGGGAATAGAATCTCGGCATCTCCACCAGCCAGCCAACATGGGTCGTGAGTATGCAGAATATAATTAATAATTTAGTATTTATATTTATACAAGGAACTTAATGAAGTACCTACAAAGTATGCAGCTAAAGGAGGAGAATTACTAAACCTGGAGAGTGCGAAATCTGGTGCAGTTTTGCATAAAAACCAATCCGCTTCCAGGTTGTATTGTCAAAGCTTAGATGAACAAGCTGACGTTGAAAGCTGATTGGCTACCATGGATAGCTGCACCAGATTTTGCGCACTCCCGCTTTAGTAAATCAATCCCCATTGTTTCTTATCTCTTGACAGATCTTCATATTACTGCATGTTTATAAGGATCCATAGATAACAGCCTTAGCACAATTGGAAGACTAGCTCTATAACAAGGTTCTAGGCAGATGTAGGAGTTGCCTTTATGGTGTTGTATAGAACGTTTTGATAATATTCAGATCATAGGATGATTACTAGTAGAACAACATGATATAGAAAGGTTTTCCTTGCTTATTTTTTTAATTCTTATGTCCATGTTCTGTTTAATTACAGAAATTCACAATTGAAATGGATGAGAAATCCTCTCTAAAGACACCAGTACTAAGCACTGGTACCCAGCTGCTCCGTCTGAAAGAAGCTGACCCAGCAATGCTAAAACTGAGCCTGGCCAAATATGAGGAACAGTGGACAGAGATTATTGCCGCGTTGCCCCCAATTCAAGAGAAGCTACAACAAGTAAGAACAGACAAAAATAATAATAAAAGTTAGGTAATCAAAAAATGATGCAGTCGTTGCAGCCAAAACAACATACAAACCAAACAAACCTGGGACACCTATAGAAAGACACACGTGGCTTGAATTTGGAAAAAATATAAATACATTATTGGTTATCAAAGTCTGATAAAATATCATAATTCCCACACACACCCCAAAAAAGTTAAAAAAAGAACAATGTTGTCTCTAAACCATCTAAAAAACATCACCCCAACCTGGTATATTGGCAGACTCAAGGATGTATGAAATGAAGATCCAACTGGACCCTAACAAATCCCTATCCCACGGGAGAAACATTCATTCTAAAGCATCCAGAATTTTATTTTAACATATAGCTGGCAGAAAGACCCAAATCTTCTTGGATTTAAGCTTTCTGTAATCCCCTGTACAATGGCAATTGTCAGAATACGTTGCACAGTGCTGCCTAAAGTGGGGTACACACTAGTAGAAAATCTGCCGAAAATTCCCGTCCGAGGTAAAATCGTACGATTTTCGCCTAGTGTGTACACAACTTTCAGCAGCTGATGCCGACATTTTCAACGAAAAAAAAACAGAGGGACAAACACCAAAATTTTTATCGTCTGTCCCCAGATGAGCAATTTTCGTTTAATGTGTATGCAGTACGTCCGTGAAAAATCGGATACGAAAGAACGCGCATGATCTGAAGTTGCTGACAACCCGGAAGTCTAGGAACAAATGTGCCAAAAAAAAAATCGGATGAGAAATTTTGTGAACATTTTTGCACTGTCAACTAAAAACGGTATAGAACGCTGAGCAAGAGAGAGAAAAATCGGAGAATATTTCGTCCGATTTTCGTCAAGTTTGTACGAGCCTTTACAGCAGAAGCTTCCTGAAGGATGGACAGAGCAGAGTGATAACCTTATCATTGAATTGCTGCTTTTTTATCATCCAAACACAGGCTAGGAAGGATCCTGGACCAAGCTGCTTGCTCAGCTGCAGCAAAAAAAAAGCAGAATGGTCCAGGACCAGGCTGTGCATTAACCGGTTGCCGACCGCCGCACAACTATATACTATGGATACGTCACTCGCCTGTCACTGACTTGCGAGCCAATTGCGGGCAGGAGCGCGCCCGCCGAGGCTCGTTCACAGACAAGTCAGTGCATGTGACCGGCGGACTCGATGTCCGCCGGTCACACTACGATCGCTCCTGTGAAGGGAGAAAGGCGGAGCGGCTTATGTAAACAAGCCGCCCGTCATTCTCCCTGTGTAAAAATGAAGATCAGACGGTTCTACTATGTAGAACCGTTTATCTTTGTTTTTAAACCAATAGCAATGTCCCTGCACAGTTAGAAGCACGCCCCTAGGACACACTTAACCCCTCCCTGTCCAATAAAGTTAACCCCTTCCCTGCCAGTGTCATTTTTGCAGAAACAGTGCATATATATAGCACTGATTACTGCAGTAATGTCACTGGTACCCCCAAAAGTGTCAAAAATGTCAGTCAAGGGTCCGATCTGTCCGCCGCAATGTCGCAGTACCAAAAAAAAATCGCAGATCGCCGCCATTACGTGTTAAAAAAAAAAAACACCAAAAATGACAAAAATCTTTCCCTTTGTTAGTAAACGCGATAACTTTTGCGCAAACCAATCAAAATACGCTTTTTGCGATTTTTTTTTTTTTACCAAACATATGTAGCATAAAACAAATTGGCCGAAAATGTTAAAAAATTTTGATTTTTACATTTTTTGGGGGGGGAATTTCATATAAAAAAATTTAAAAAATATTGTTATTTTTGCAAAATTGACGCTCTTTTTTTGTTTATAGCGCATGATCAAAAAATCGCACAGGTGATCAAATACCACCAAAAGAAATCTCTGTTTGTGGGAAAAAAAGGACGTCAAATTCGTTTAGGTACAGCGTCGCACGACCGCGCAATTGTCCGTTAAAGTCACTCAGTAAAAAATCGCAAAAAGCCCCCTGGTCTTTTAGCAGCCAAATCCTCCGGGGCTTAAGTGGTTAAACAGTTTATCCTGGAGATTCAACATAATGTGTTTAATTTACACACACCCCTCTTAGCAAGAAAATCATTTTATTCCCTGCAGTGGAACTTGTGTTATAAAGTAGAGTTTTAGAATAACAGAGGGCTCATTAAGGAGATTGGTGTCCAATTAAAGTCTGGGCTGCAGGCGGAGGGTGCTGTATTTATACATTTACACCCCATCATATATTATATTCTTATGACACCAAAGGGATTTGCTTTGCTTTTTACATATTCTTGTTTTCCTATACCTATTGTGTTTGGACTTTTTTTTTTGTGGATTGTTAAGTTCCAGACCTTATAAAATATTAAGAAAATATATTTTCTTACACAACCTCTGATAATGTACATTTTGTTAACCTAAAATTACAGCAACTTATAGAGAAACTTCCTTCTCTGCAAGCAATCCAGGAAATGAGGGATTGGATGAAAAATATTGAGCAGAGCAATACTGAGACTGTTCCAACCACTATATCAGACATTAGAAGTCGTCTTCAGAAATATAAGGTAACGATCATTGATGAGCTGTTTAGGTCTATGGGCTGGAAAGTTAATGTGTAATGTTTAGCTAGTGCCTGGATGGCAAGGATTTATTTTCTGTTTTTGTTTTGTTTGTTTTTTCTGTGCAGCCTTTTAAATAAAGCTTGACTACAAGTCACAATTTTAGGAAAAGACCATTGGTCTGCATTTTTCCCTGGGGAGGTGATCCCCACATGAGCTATCCCTCCCCCCACACAAAGAAAAGTGTATATATGTGTGTGTGAGTGTATATGTATATGTGTGTGTGTATTATCTATATATATATATATATATATATATATATATATCAGCTCTCAAATTTTCCACTCGCCTGCTCGCATTTTGCGAGTGGAAAATTATTTAGGGCGAGTGTGGGGCTGCTCTGTGAGCCACTCAGGGGAAGAGAGGAGAGGAAAAGGAAAGCCGGCCAGCCGACTGACTGGATAATGACAGAGCGTGGATCATCCCACTGTAACAGCTTTAATTGTAATTGCCGGGCGTTCGCCGACACACACACAGTCTCGCCTCCTAGCCCGGCTTCTTTGATAGACAGAACTCCCTGGCCAACCAGGACGTGTGACGTCTATCAAATGAACCGGGCTAGGAGGCGGCACTTTGTGTGTCAGCGAGCGCATGGCAATTACAATTAAAGCTGTTACAGCGGGATGACCCATGCTCTGTCATTATCCAGCCAGCTTTTCTCTTACTCTCTCTCTCTCTTCCCCTGCACTGGTCAGTGCATTGTCGAGCACAGCTGCATTCATGGGCACAGGTGAAGCTGCATTGTTGGGCACAGATAAAGCTGCATTGATGGGCACAGATAAAGCTGCATTAACAGACTCAGTTAAAGCTGCATTGTCGGGCACAGATAAAGCTGCATTGATGGGCACAGGTGAAGCTGCGTTAACAGGCTCAGGTAAAGCTGCATTGACGGGCACAGGTGAAGCTGCATTGACGGGCACAGGTGAAGCTGCATTGACGGGCACTGGTGAAGCAGCATTGACGGGCACGGGTGAAACTGCACTGAGGGGTAGGGGTGAGGTTGCATTGATGTGCATGGGTGAGGTTGCATTGATGTGCATGGGTGAGGTTGCATTGATATGCACAGGTGAGGTTGCATTCACATGCACGGGAGAGGCTGCATTGATGGGCACGGGCAAGGCTGCATTGATGGGCATGGGTGAGACTGCATTGATGGGCACAGGGGAGGCAGCATTGATGGGGTTTTTAGAGCACTATGGGCAATCCAAAAAGAGAGCATTGCAGAGTAGCTTGTTTGAAAGACAAGACAGGCTTTGTTTGACTGAAAGCTCAGACTCTGATAAGGGGTGCACTGTAAATGGATATAGTGGGGTTCTAACCCTTCCCTACTCCACCCAAAGTGGAAAATATTTTAGCTATGCATGAACTTTAAATTAGGGCCATGTGCAGCTTGAAAGGCCACAGGTTGACCAGTTAGCCATGTTCATCTCTTCACTATAAAGCACTTGTTTCTTTGTATTTGCTACATATCAATTTATTGTTTTTGATTGTTGTTTCAATCATTGATTCATTGACAGACACTTCGGAAAGAAATGAGCCACAAGCAATGCATTGTCGATTTTATCAACCAGTCGTTACCACAGCTTAGTGTGGGTGATGTGGAAGTCAAACGATACGAGAGGACGGAATTAGCTGAGCTTCTTGGAACCCTGAATCTACAGTGGAACATGATGCAGGGAGACCTTAACAGGAAGGTATGCTTGTCATAGTTAGTGCTTTTCAATAAACATTTTTCAAAAGATACTTCCTTTTGACTTTATCAGTAAAAATGGACCTATAAACATCAAGTAAATATATGCTATCACTTGACCATAATTTATGGGCACCAGTAAAGTTTTATCTAAATTCTATATTTTGTTGGGTGTCTGGAATGATTCTAGGCAGAATCCATATATTTTTATAAAATTTTGCACAACAAAATTTTAATTTTGTGATTTTATAAAAATACAATAATTATACTGTACATTGGGGTACAAGGAGGTAATAATTTACATTTGATGGCATTTTTTTTAAACGGACGTAGAATAGTAGTAACAAAGACCTATAAAAGTAAAAGATTCCACTTTTTTTTTTTTTATTTGCCACTGAGAAGCTTCTTTAAAGCGGAGTTCCGGCCACAAAATGGACATAATCGATTTTGGGCCATCCGCTTGCTCTTGGTCACCTGAAAAAGAAATGGATAGTTACGATTTTTTTTTTTTTGTTTACTTACCTTGTTATTGAAGAAAAATATACTCATCTTTCTTCCACTTCCTCCCTCTGTGGCTGCGGCCGCAGCCCGCACCGTCACTTCCTCTTTGCATTGATTCCTGGGAGCTGAACGTCATCGCTCCCAGGAATCAATGCGACTGCACTGGCCCCGCTTGTCACTTCCGGTGCGGCGCTTCATTCCCTGCTAAACAGCTTCTGGGCATGCCCAGAAGCTGTGGAGGGATGACGCGCCCGCACTGGAAGTGACGAGCGGAGCCGGTGCAGGGCATTCTGGGAGAAGAGGACACGGAAGAGGACGCAGAAGAGGACGTGCTGGCTTCAGCTGCCCACATCCGAGATGGCAGCGCTGGAGAAGAAATTTTTAAGGTAAGTATTTCTTCTAAAAGGTAAGTGGGACCCGGGACAGTACAGAGGCTATCCATTGTGGAATGTGCTAGCCCTGACTAGCCCGGGGGTATTTTTAGCTAAATTTCACCCCCGTGGCCGGAACTCCGCTTTAAAAAGTAAATTTGCCTTATGTCACAGTTCTCCCCCCTCCACATGCTAGTTTTGTACTCGGATCCAGCAAGATATATAGTTAACTCTTTAATGAATTGTTTACATTTTGAAGTAAAATAAGTGCATTTCCAAGAAATTCTCTAATGTACCATTAAGTGTATTTCAACTCTAAAAAAAAAAAATTAACTTCTCTCATTTCCTTTTGGTCTGTTAAAAATACCACTGAGAGCATTTTATACCTATAGATAGATTATGGCACAGCTACCAGTCCGTCCCCACATGCCTGGGTGCTAGGTGTAACTCTGGACTCTGAACTCCCCTTTCAGCCCCACATCCAATCGCTCTCCAAATCATATCACCTAAACATCTGCAAAGTATGCCTCTGCTTAACCAAGGACACCAAAAAGCTTCTAATCCACTCACTGGTTATCTCTTGCTTTGACTATTGCCGCTCCCTCCTCATTGCCTTACCTTTACATAGGCTATACCCCCTTCAGTCCATCATGAATGCTACTGCCAGGCTCATCCACCTTACCAACCATTCAGTGTCTGCTACCCCTCTCTGCCTAACTGTTGGCTTCCGTTCACCCAACGAATGCAATTCAAAATACTAACAATAACTTACAAAGCCATCCACAACTCGGCCCCCAGCTACATCACTGGCCTTGTCTCATAATATCAACCAAATTGTTCTCTTCGGTCCTCACAAGACCTCCTGCTCTATAACTCCCTCATCACCTCCAGTGCTCACCTTCAGGACTTCTTCAGAGTCTCTCCCTCTGGAACGCCCTATCCCAATCTGTCCAATTATCTCTTACTCTATCCACCTTTAGGCGATCCCTGAGAAACCTATCTCTTTAGAGAAGCCTATTCTGCTTATAAATAATAAACCATCTTTTTACTTTCTCCATCAGCTCATCCCCCACAGTTATGACGTTTTGTATTGAATTGTACTGCCACTTTGGATAACAGTGATTAGCTGTGGGACGAAAGCAGGGCCGGTGCTTCCACTAGGCAAACTAGGCAGCCGCCTAGGGCGCATTGCCACCTAGGGGCGCAGCCACGAGTCAGCATTCTCTCTCCATCATGAATGATCCTTGGGAGCTGAAGGGAGGTGCGGCAGTGGGGGATAAAGAAGGGACAGAGGAAGATGCCAGGTGTCTGGGGCAATGGCGGAAACTACCAGGCCCTGGATTTCCACCATTGTTGGGGCGGGGGGCCCAAGAAGCAGGAAGGGAGCCCACCGGAGTGCTGCCTGCATAATGATCCTCTTCATCTGGAGCTGAGCGGCCTAAACCCTGGGCAGGACGTGACTCTCTACACTGAGCTGGTGGGCAGCTGTTCATTTCCCTGGGTCAGTATTAAGCAGGGAGCGGAGGAGAGCTGAACCTGAGCCGGAGCTCGGCACTTGAGGGCAGCACCTTTACTGGAGCAGAACCGACGAGGCACTGGAATGGTCTGAGGAGGTTGGTGATGAAGGATGTGTGGCGCTCTCTGACTGCTGCTTCTCCCTCCACCAGGAGCCAGTTGGAGCTGTGGTGAGCACTGTGGTCCAGGAGAGGAGCGTCCTGGGAGAAGAAATTTAGCAGGATCACAGTGAAGGAGGGCAGAGTGCGGGCCACTCACTTCATACTGCCCAGTGAGTGTCCCCAGAACAGGGGATCAGAGTCCCCGGGTGTGACATGGAGGATCCCTGGTGTGAAAGAGAATTGGGGTCACCAGGTGTGCCACGGGGAATCTGAGTCATAAAGGTATGACATGGGGGATAGGGGTCACGAGTGTAACAGGGGTTTGGGGTCACCAGGTGTGCAATGAGGAATTGTGATCCCTTGGTATGCCATGGGGGATTGAGGTCCCCAGGTGTGACATGGAGGAACATCAGGGTCCCCAGGTGTGACATGGAAAAACATCAGGGTCTCCGGGTATGACATGGAGGAGCATCAGGGGCCCCTGGGTGTGACATGGAGGAACATCGGGGTCAGTGGGTATGACAGCACAACGTGGAGGAATATTGGGGTCCCAGAATGAGACATGGGGAAACATTAGGGTCCCTGGGTGTGACATAGGGGGACATCAGGGTCCCCGGGTGTGACATGGAGGAATATGGGGGGTCACTGGGTATGAAAGAATTACATGGAGGAACCATCAAATCAGGGTCACTGAATATGACATAGAGGAGTTTTTATTTCTATATATTTTTATCTTGAAATTCACTACTATCTGTTCCTTAAAGGTTGATTTTACACACCATAACAGAGATTTATCACCACTAGAAAACGCACCTTATTTATTTGTCTCACATTTTTCTGGCAGCGCCAATCACTTCCCCTTTTATACATATATATATTTAATACATCCCTTTATAGGGCTGTATTTTTGAGGTGGGCTGCAGCCAAGTCTGTTTTTTAGCTTTTATCCTAAGCGCGGATTCCTTTGGCTTTTATCTCTTTTTAAACCCCCTTTTTGTTTTATTTTTTATTTTTTTTGGGGGGGCGAGTAGCTAGTCTCGCCTAGGGCGTAAAATAGTCTAGCACCGGCCCTGGACGAAAGGCCCATTGAAAGGAATGGGAGGCTGACAGCTCCTGCAGCCAATTGTGGCCATTCGCATGTAATCGCTCATTGAGTGACTATCTGCGAATGATTGAACAGAGACTGTCTGCTGTCGGCCTCTCATTGTTTTCATTGGGGCTTCTGCTTGCAACTAATAACCGGGAACCCCCTCTGGTTCTCCCACATGTAATCCCTAATAGACCCATTTACAAGTGTGAATAGGGCCTTTTTCTTCATGTTGGGGAAGTGAGGATATAGGGAGGAAAAGTTTAGCAAAAGAAAAAAAAGCAAGGCTGACGCCATTTCTTGAAATTTCAGTCTACAAAATTCTGTGTGTATGACATTCCACAGCAGAGAAGTCTTTACCAGTTCAGATATGCCCCATAGCAGTTTTACTGCTACAGGACGGCACCTGTGCGTGGGGGATCAAGTGTGTGTGTATGTGTATATATATATATATATATATATATATATATATATATATATATATATATATATATGTGTATATATATATATATATATATATATATATATATATATAGTGTGTGATCCAGCTCTTTCAGATAGGGAGCGTGCAGGTGCGTTGCTGGTGGCCCACACCACACACAGTGGGAGTCAGCGGCGGGTACCCTAAACTCAATGTCTGCCGCCACCAGCCGATGATCAAAGAGAGAAGCAGAATGGCGATCTGCCTATGTAAACAACTTCTGTCAGTAGGGAAGGCATGGATCTTGTGTTCCTGCAAAGCAGGGACATGGATCCATGCCTTCCCCTAGTAAAAGCACCTCCCACAGTTTAGAAAAACATAGTCTGGGCACACATTTAACCCTTTGATCGCCCTTGATTTTCAACCCTTACCAGCCAGTGTCATTATTACAATGACTGTGCTTGTATTAGTGTCACTAGTCCTCAAAAAGTTTTGGTGTCCAAATTGTCCACCACAATATACACTTATTGGGATTTTTTTTTGTTACCAACAATATGTAGCAGAGTACATATTGGTCTAAATTTATGAAGAAATTAGATTTTTTTTTTTTAACTTTTTTTTTACTGGGTATGTTTTATACTAGAAAGTAAAAAATATTTATTTTCCCAAATTGTCAGTCTAATTGTCAGTCTTTTTTTGTTTATAGAGCCCCAAAAAAAATGGAGAGGTGATCAAATACAAATCAAATACAACCAAAACAAAGCTCTATTTTGGGGAAAAAAAGGATACAAATTGTATTTAGTGCAGCGTCGCATGACCACGCAATTGTAAGTTGTGAGGTCATTAAGGGGGGTAAATCTTCCAGTGGTTAAAAAGATAAACCAAAAGGGGAGGTGTTGCAAAAATGTGCTGCATAACATTTTTTCGTTTGTTATTTTGTCCAAACATTCCCTTTAAAATAAACCTGTGCCTAGTGAAATACGGCAGATTCAATTAACAACCCCCTTCTGAAAATGCTAGTTCCTAGGCATTCATTCCTGACCCCTCTGACTTCAGTACTTTCTGTATCACTGACCTGAAGCATGCGTGTTTGCCAATGAAGTCAGGACTTCTTGCTTCAAAAACTTCTAGGTTAGTGACTCAGAATTTATTAAAGCTATATGATCTGTATATGGCTGCCAGGCAATGAGCATTTCCATAATCTGAGAACTGACCTTTTTTTGGCAAAGATTTCCTTTAACTCTGTCATGTTGAGTCCTATGTAATAATCTCCAGCACCTAACATCTTTCTTAGTTCTTGTTTGCTTATTCGTTTTTCTTATGTTCATGCCTGTATGCGATCTCACTTTTTTCCTGGCACCACCTCTGCTGGGAAGTCACACCAGGCTCTGCCACCCCTTCTGTAAGGAAATGTTTTATAAATAGTGCTTACACTAGCTCTCTATTTTTCCCAGATCCAACATGTGGAACAGACCCTTGAGAGCTTATCTGACCAGGAAAGCAGGAGGCAGTCAGTAAACAATTGGTTAGATGCCCAGCAAGTAAGACTGAACAAATTGCAGAGGCCATCAACTCTAACAGCAGCGGAGAGTGTCTTGGCAGAGTGCTCGGTAAGTGCTGGCAACAGCTCAAGAGTTTGTCTTACAATATTGTGGGACTTCAGAAAGGCTTGGGAGGAAACTATTTAAAGTTTCCTGCCATTGCTAGATTTGATATATTTTTGTGTGTTTTTTGTTTGTGCCCTTAAAGGCGAATGTGACCACTGTTCATGCAGCATCTATATTGACTTTATTTTGTGTTAAACTAGAACTATGGCCTCCCTTTAAAGTGGTTGTAAACCTCAGACAAAATATGAACAAAGCATATCCCTCTATAGTATACCTGTCTCCATTAATCACTTGCCGACCGCCCACAGTATATTTACTTCGGCAGTCAGCCCCTCCTGGGCAAAGCGACGTAGTACTACGTCGCTCACCCAGGAGCCTGCAGGGGGCGAGCGTGCGCCGCCGGAGGTGCGCTTCCGCCCCCGCACGTTCATGGCCATCTCCGATGTCTGCCGGCCACTCGCGATCTCCCGCTGGAGAGGGAGAAAGGCAGGCGGCTGATGTAAACGAAGCCGCCTGTCATTCTCCCTGGTGTAACTGCAGAGATCATACGATCCTACTATGTAGGACCGCATGTCTCTGTGGTTACATCACAAGCCACGCCCCTTTACAGTTAGAATCACGCCCCTAGGGACACACTTAACCCCTTGATTACTAATAAAGTTAACCCCTTCCCTGCCAGTGTCATTTTTACGGTAACAGTGCATATTTATAGCACTGATTACTGTAGTAATGTCACTGGTACCCCCAAAAGTGTCAAAAATGTTAGTCAGGGGTCCGATCTGTCGGCTGCAATGTCGCAGTCCCGCAAAAAAAATCGCAGATCGCCACCATTACTAGTTAAAAAAAAAAAAACAATAATGACATAAATCTTTCCCTTAGTTAGTAAACGCAATAACTTTTGCGCAAACCAATCAAAATACGCTTATTGCGATTTTTTTTTTTTTTTTTTTTTTACCAAAAATATGTAGCAGAAAACAAATTGGCCTAAAATGTTAAAAATTTTGATTTTTACATTTTTTGGGGGGAATTTCATATTCAAAATTTTTGCTCTTTTTTTGTTTATAGTGCAAAAAATAAAAATTGCACAGGTGATCAAATACCACCAAAAGAAAGCTCTGTTTGTGGGAAAAATGGGACGTCAATTTAATTTGGGTACAGCGTCGCACGACCGCGCAATTGTCTGTTAAATTCACGCAGTGCTGAATCGCAAAATAGGCCCTCGTCTTTGAGCAGGAAAATCCTCCGGGGCTTAAGTGGTTAAGAGCAGCAAGTGTCCTCAAGTTGTAAAGTGCTACGTAAACTGTCGGCGCTATATAAATCCTATATAATAATAATATTTTCTGTCTGCTGCAATCGGCACAAAGTACTTCTGACAAGTTTTCCTGACACAAAGTCAAAAAATAGGACAGTGGAGGGATCTCCAGGTTACTGACAGCCTCAGCTCTGTTCATATCTGCTGTGTGAAGGGGGAGTGTCCCTTACCTCCAATCAGCTCTCAGAGCTCTCCTCACTGATCTTTGCAGAGTGTAATTTCCGCGATCTGACTCGACAGCTCAGACAAGCTTTATAAATTCTGGACTATGAATGTATTTAGACTGCAAATAAACAGGTACAACTTATGTAGGAGGATCTGTTGCTTCTCTCTTTATCACCTGAGGATAGCCCCTTCACTGGGTAAATGTAAGGGTTTACAGCCTCTTTAAGTCTTAAATATTTTGTGAATTTGTGTAAAACCAATCCATTGAAAGACGACATATTACTTGCACTGCCCAAGAAGAAAATATTGCATAGACCGCATAGAAGAAAAAATTGCATTCCAACAGTTACAAGTGAGATCAGTCTGAAGGCTTTCAAAAAATCATATAAAACAACAAAGTTTGTAAAGTAAACATACTTTAGGCAACGATGGCTGCCTTTTGGTACAGTGCACTGTTTTCTGGGACCTCAGTTGTCACTTTACCCTTGTTTCAGACCTCTGAAATGTATATTAAATAGGTTTTCTATATTATAAGTCCAGAGTTTTGGGTTTTCACTGGATTGGAAATAAAGGGGAATTCTTCCATTTGGGATGGACAACAGTCTAAGAAGGAAATTCCCTTTACTCTGAGGAGATTTCCTCTCACTTCCTGTTGTGTCGATGAGACAAGAAGTGAACGAAATTCTCCTCGATGGAACTCAGACATTCTTGGCGTTAGGACACTGTCAAATAAAATCATGACTTCAAAGTGGTTATTTAGGCTGTTATTAAGGAAGTATTGAAGCCTTATGTCATAGCTCTGCAGGTTTGTAAGGAATATGTGGCCTGGATGTTGACATTACACACATAATGGCTGACGGTGACAGGTGCACTTTAATGAAGGCCATATTGCTGGTAGGATCTGTGTACTTTTTGGAAGTAAAAGGGCAAGTAAGTATTCCATGGCTAGATTTTCACCTGATAAAAGTGACTCTCTATTCCGAGGCTAAAGCAGGAGATTACTTTAGCTTGAGCATAGGGCAGACAAAGCTACAATTGTTTGAAATGGTCTACAGTGGATATTTTGTTCCTTCAGAAAAACACTGGTTGTTTGGAAGATAAATGTCAGCAAAATGTTATTGTCTGATAACTTTTTTTTAATCATCTGAACCCTACCTATAAAAAGTGTGTTGCTTTTCTGAACTTAAGAGAATGCAGGTAAAATTTTAAAGGGATACTATGGTTGAGTAGATCTACTTGGTTATTAGTGTACGTTTCGCTTACAGTGAATGCTATATACCATTCACATTAATCTTCTGGGAAAATGTCTTGCACAGTTTTGTAGAGCCCCTTTATGATAACTTCCATACTCCACCACAGGGAGCTAAATAGTACATAGGTAACTGGACATCTTCAAAAATTTTACACCAGTTTCCATCTTGAAAAAGGGGTTAACACTTTGGGACTGACGTCATCCACTGGGTGATGTGTCAGTGACATGCTTTGTTTCCCTCCATGCATCGTTAAGGCAGCACCCCCCTGCTGCTGCCCCTGCTTTTCAAAAGGCCACAAGGAATTGTGATCTGTTATGGCACTTTTCCACTGCAAGTACCGGCTCGGCTCTACTCGGCCCTGCTTGGCCCGGTTTGCTTTTCCACTGCTGGTACCGCATGGTACGGTGTTGGAACGGGTCAGTACGGTACGGTATGGTTTGCTTTTCCACTAAAGTTAAGTGGGTGGGATAACAACGGGGTGGGTGGGATTCTCTGACCAATCAGTGGCTAGTAGTGACTGCATGCAAAGGATTGTGGGATATGGTACCGGGTATGGTACCTCTTGGAACCACAATCGAGGTGGTACTGTTTTTGAGAGCCGTACCATTCGGTTCCATGCAGTGGAAAAGCGCCACCATACCGTACCGAACCGTTCCTACACTATACCATGCGGTACCAGCAGTGGAAAAGCACAAAAGCGAGCCGAACCGTTCGGTTCCATGCAGTGGAAAAGCGCCATTACTGCTGCCCACCTACATTGACCCTGGTTACCTCTGGTCATCCTCACCTGCTTCAGCTGTGCAGATTTCGTAACTACCTGAGGCCTTGCCTCATACCCTGAGCTATACATTGCCTTACCACCATGTAGTCACAGCATGGCTGATTCTAGACACGAAAGGGAACAAGCCCATTGTACCGGGTGCCCCCCAACTCACTCTTCCAACAGCTGTGGTTCTGCTTGCAGTGCTCCTACTGATGTGGCCAACATCTACATTCTTGAATCATGTTGCCCTCTGCTCCTAGAGTCTGTTTCTTTTTCTGAGTCTTCATTAGATTTGTCAGACTTTATGGCCCAAATCACCAAGTTATTTGCTAACTCTAACTGCAGAGGCCACAAGCACGCTCCTGCGTCGCCTCCTGCAGATTCAGTATCTGATTTGCATGTGACCTTGACAGGCTAAGCAAGTAGCTGTTGGGATTCTTATCTTATTCGGAGTTGCTCCAGTCTTTACCTGACAAGCTTGCCTCTGAGTAGTCGCCATCTTCTGCCTTTAGTCCCAAATTAAAAGACTGTTTTGGCTCTTATTGATGCAGTATGCATCATTCAGAAACCGGAGCTTTAGCCTGTTAATTCTACTAGTGCTGTTCCCAGTTTTGGGCCCTTTTGAGTTCCTAAAACCACAAATATTTTCCCAGGGCATCCTCAGTTCTAGGTCATCCTCAACGGAGATTGAAAAAACTCCGCCAAGATATTTGCTTCCCATAGCGCTGTTTAGCCTTTTACCCACTGCTTCCGCTTCTACTGCTTCCTCTGTAGATCCTGCATGTTCTGCCTTAACAAAGTGACCACCATAACAGTGGAGGATGCACATGCCTTTAGGGACCCAAACGATAAATGGTTTGAAGCCCCCTCTATCACTCTGATCTTGCTGGCACGCCTTGCTGTTCACTCCATCTTGGCTGTGACCTTCTTTTGCCAAGCCCTGTCTAACTGGCCAAAGTCCTTTAAAACAGACCTACTGTTTGGTCATAAAACATTTGAAGTAAATGGGTGTAACTTAAAGTAGACATCCAGTCAAATACTAACTATCCCTAAACTTGCTCCCACCCGCATTCTAATCCTATTCTGACTACCCTGTAAAGGAAAGATGTCTATGCTTACCTATTCTGGGGGCTTCCAGTCTGGTTACATGAACGACTCCCATCGGGGTCTTCAGTGTAGAGGAGAGAGGGCTGACATCGGATGTACCATACTATGCCCATGGATGACGACATTGCCCAGGCTCTGCAGCCATTGCTGGCAAGGCAATCTTTCCTCTTTGCAGAAGCTGGCCACTGGAGAGGTTCTGTGACCAGAAATGAGAATAGTTAAGTATACTCCTTTCTTTTACAGGGTGGTTAGAATTGGCTTAGAATAGGGGTGGAGGCAGGTTTAGGTATGGTTGGTATTTGACTGAAATTCTACTTTTTGTTTTTAAATCAGAAATTTTTTTTTACGTTTTATTAAGACCATCGTGCTCTACTAGTAGAGGACATGGCATGCGATACCTCAGACATAAATGAGCTATATAAAGAGGAAATTTGTCGTATGAGCATCTTGGGGTCAGTTAATACCCAATTAGAAATTTTTGCCTGAGAAGAAATAACATGCCGAAATTGTAGGTGGTGATAAAACATGTTATTCAACATACCATATTCCTTTTAGCATCTGAAAGTCTTTCAACACTTGACCTTGATAAAGTTGTGGGATGTAATTAAGACCATACATGGACCAGTTACTAAATCCCTGCAGTTTCTGAAGTTCAACATAGGTATTATTGTTAAAGATATGAGTAAAAGACTGGAATTTAAAGTGTTTGTTACCTCAATATTTTATATTTGTGATGTGTGTCTGTTGTACTATGTACTTGTGTTAAAAAGCATGCTGTTCTCTTTGTATTTCTTCCTTTGTGTTCAATTCCTGGTGACTCTGCCAGTCTCCTTGCTTTTCTATTTCAAACTGATCACACTAGGCATAGAAGCCCATCCATCCCAGTGTGGTCAGTTTTCTTACTGTGCTAGGAAAAAAGCCTGCCTGTGCTCCAATGGTCCTATGTGTGCTCATGAGCCACTCTGCCCAGCTATTCACTGGGAAGATCAGTATATTGTGCTCTCTCTAATGCAGCTGAAAACAGGGTATGTGATCACTTATAAAAAATAAAGTAAACTGTAATATTAATTATATATGTATTCACAATTCTCACGGGCTGGCAATATGCCTCAACTTCTCTGAAGGCTGGCCTGTGCCTTTCTTGGCAGCACAGTGCAATGCACATCTATAGTCATGGTGCAGTGGAGCGCCATTTAGAATTAATTGCACCACATAGACGCTAGTAGTGTAGCTTGGCATCAATGTATAAATTCCTGCAATGCAAAAGTGGGAACTGAGCCTTAAGCTAAGATTGTGATTGCTGCTGGAGGTTTCCTTTTTCATTTCTCAAATGGGTCATCTTTCTTTATACATGTGGAGGACATTTTGGTTAATCTGCTGGACTACAGAGCTAATTTCTAAGAAGTGTCTAATTCACATAGCCTTCGAGGGACAACAGGTCTTCATATATGCTCTGGATGCAGTTACAAAGGATGCTACTAGTGGCAAGGAAACCCATATTTTTCAGCAATAAAAGCCTAAGGAACAGACTGCAAAGTCTTCTCCCTCCCTGGCAGTTAAGAAATGTTATATTCCTTTCATTAATCCCACACCATCCACCACCAGACCGCCCCCCCCCCCCCCAAAGCTTTACCTACCAGTCCACCAGAAAGGTCTAAGACTCAAGGTCATCCAAAACCTTAGGCAAACCCTTCTCTGTATGAAGGTTTGACCCTACGTACCGGAGTAGGGGGGGGGGGGCAAGTTGTTAAAGCTTAACTCTAGGATAAACAAATATTTTCTAAGTACAAGAGTCATGTGTATTCTTACTCAAATCTTGATGTGCTTTGTGTATTTTTTCCAGAACTGTGCAGTAATCCCGTTTGAAACTTTGCCTCTCTACAGAAAATGACTATAACAAAGACCAGTTCTTGCTGCTGTTCTTTCTTGTGCAGGGTGGTTGATCTTGTCACTAACCCTCCTGTAGTTTTCAGCAAGTAACCTGTAGTGGGTGGGTCATGTTTTATGTTCTTTCCTGTCTTTTGAAAGATCCTCACAGCAGATGCCAACCTGTTGAGCTGGGGAAGAGTCCTGGGCACCCTGCTGAGTCAGGGCCAGAGCTCCACAATCAGTGTAGAGCATGAGCTTTGCTGGTTAAACAGCTGTAGGTGTTCCCTGCAGAGGGAGGCGTGCCAGACCTCTGCAACAAGACTAATCATTTCAGGTAGAGATCAATGTTCCCACTCTGCAACTGCTGGCAGGTGACAGGATTTTTTTCTTTGACTGTGGCTGATTTATAAAGAACAAAAACAATAAGAAACTTTATTTTGAGGCACCTGAAATGTATTTAGCTGACAAAATTGGGCATCAGGTACCTCTATAGCAGGAGTCTCCAATCTTTCTAAACAAATGGCCAGTTTACTGTCCTTCAGACTTTAGTGGGGCCAGATTGTGGCCAGTGGGAGTAGAAAAGGCCCCAGCGTCATTGGGAGTAGAAAAGGCCCCAGCGTCATTGGGAGTAGAAAAGACCCCAGCGTCATTGGGAGTAGAAAAGGCCCCAGCGTCATTGGAAGTAGAAAAGGCCCCAGCTTCATTGGGAGTAGAAAAGACCCCGGCGCCATTGGGAGTAGAAAAGGCCCCAGCGTCATTGGGAGTAGAAAAGGCCCCAGCGTCATTGGGAGTAGAAAAGGCCCCAGCGCCATTGGGAGTAGAAAAGGCCCCAGGGTCATTGGGAGTACATCAGGTCTCATTGTTGGCGTCAGTGGAAGGAATAATGTTCCATCGCTGGTGTCAGTTGGAGGAATTATGCCCCCACTGTTGGTGTCAGTGGAAGGAATGGTACCTCATTGTTGGTGTCAGTAGGAAGAATAAAGCCTTGCATTAATGCAAAGATCAGTGCCCCAAGGGCTGGAAAAGGCAAGCAAAGGGCCACAGTCTGAAGACCACTGTTCTATAGCATAAAAGTGATCAGACTATACACTGCAAAGTTTTTAGCCAACTATTATGTTATTTTCCATTGAGTAACTGAAGTAAAAGCCTCTCTTATTAAGACTGTAACCATTTATAAGATACTTACAAGACATTGTTGGAATAGAATGGAAAGAGATTAATATTTCACATAATAATGTGATTGTAAGATACTAACCGCAAACTGGGGCATGATATAACTAAATACGGAGATCAGTGGTGTGCAATAACATACGAGAGAAGATCAGGATTTGGCAGATGCATGCTATAAAATCTTTTACCTATTGTTTACTGGACATTTTTGCTACTACTGGTAATTCCATAAATAAAGGGTATGATTTAAACAAGCCTGGTGTGATATTGCCTGGTGGTAGTGGTACAATAAATATATTGGTAAAGATGGATTTTTACAATAATAGATCTGGTAGAGCAACTGTTGTGTACAATATATTGTCACTGTAAAATATTCACTTCGCCTGCAGGAGCTAGAAGAAGAAATCAAGGCCAAGTCCAATGTGCTGAAGGAATTGGAGAGGAGTGGACCACCAGCAGGGGATCACACTGTATTCCAGCAAGGTTTATTGACATCAGAAAACCTGATGAAGAAGATGAATGCTCTTGCCACTCAGGTCTGTATCACCTTATCAACTTAGTAGAAGGGAGCCATACGCCCAGCAGAACAGCTTGTCCATAGTGAATTATTATGTAATTAGTACTGTGTCTTTTTTATGTCTGCTTCACCTTTCAGAAAATGAGATGAGAATGAGTGATATGTCTTGTGCACTTAGCTTTTATAAAATTAGATGGAGGCCATGCATGCTGGTGCAACCTTTTAATGACAAATGTACTTGAAAGTTGCACTGAAACCATGAATCAGGTTCCCCAAAAATTAACTTTCTGTGCCCATTAAAGCATATCTAAATCTGAAAGCAAAAATAGAATATAGTCAAGCTTACCATTCTATGTGATGGCTGCATTCATTTTTTTTTTCCAGTATTTTTCTTTATTTTCACCTGGAGATTCTGCCAGTAACAAACTTCCTGTCCTAGCATAACAACACTCACTGTCCGGTCACCTGTGGCCAGGTGACAACTGCACGCTGTCGGAGGCAGGGGCGCAGCGCAAGGTAGTAAACCCGATAGCAGACTGCTGCGGATGGACCGGAACGTGAGCCCAAGATTGCCCAGGGCGTGGAGTCTAAGACCCAGCAGGTGTTCACCAGAGCCTCTAGTGGCGAGGATGAACTTGGCTGCAGCTGGGCCTAGGTCGCGGCCCCTGGGGTCCCCCAGGTCATGCTCCATAGGGAGAAAAGGGAAGCAGCCACTCAGGACACACGGAATGGTGATGGGTAAGCCGAGGTCAGGGTAACAGACAGACAAGGGTAACCAAGGGACAGGCCAAAGGTCAGGGTAACAGGCAAACAGGAATAGTCAGAGACAAGCCAAGGTCGGTACACAGAAAAGTAGATCAAGCACACGGCAAACAGGAAACAGGAACAAACACTGTTGAACAGCAAAGCAGACTTGCAGTGCACTGGTTAATATAGACTTCCTGTGATGACCTGTGGGGGGCAGGAACAGGAAGTAGAGGTGATAAAAAGGAACCAGGAGTGCAGTCTGACCTCTAATACAGACATGATGGGACAGGTAAGCTTGCCAAACCCTATTGCAAGTCCATAACACTCACTCACTCTTCTGGACCAGGGCAATAGAAATAAGATGGGGCCACAGAACCCCACCCTACTCCTAATGTCCATAACACAGAGAGGCAATGGTTCTGTAGTCCTCAGAGCTGACTAAGAACAAACAATATAACTGATAACAGCACAGGAAATTATCAGTTCATTCATCAAGTATGTTGTAATTTATTGCAGGGGCAGCTGCTGGGGTTGTCTTCTCATGGTGTGCAACCCTCAGAGCCACATCTCCCAACAGCCCTTTCCATACACACAGTATGCGGCCAGGCTGTGTGAAATCAGGGCAGAATCTTTTTGCTGGAATAAAAATCTATGTCTGTACAATGCAACCGGAAAGTATTCACAGCGCTTCACTTTTTCCACATTTTGCGATGTTACAGCCTTATTCCAAAATGGATTAAATTTGTTATTTTCCTCAAAATTCTACAAACAATACCCCATAATGACAATGTGAAAGAAGTTTGTTTGAAATCTTTGCAAATTTATTAAAGATAAAAAACGAAAAAAATCACATGTACATAAGTATTTACAGCCTTTGCCGTGACACTCAAAATTGAGCTCAAGTGCGTCCTGTTTCCACTGATCATCCTTGAGATGTTTCTATAACCTGTGGTAAATTTACTTGGAAATGATTTGGAAAGACACACACCTGTCTATATAGGGCCCACAGTTAACAGTGCATGTCAGAGCACAAACCAAGCCATGAAGTCCAAGGAATTGTCTGTAAACCTCTGAGACATGATTGTATCAAGGCACAGATCTAGGGAAGGCTATAGAAAAATTTCTACAGCATTGAAGGTCCCAATGAGCACAGTGGCCTCCATTATCTGTAAATGGAAGACGTTTGGAAACACCCGGACTCTTCCTAGAGCGGGCTACCCGGCCAAACTGAGCGATCAGGGGAGAATGGTCTTAGTCAGGGAGGAGATCAAGAACCCAATGATCACTGTGACAGCCTCCAGGGTTTCTCTGTTGAGAGAGGAGAACTTTCCAGAAGAACAACCATCTTTGCAGCACTCCACCAATCAGACCTGTATGGTAGAGTGGCCAGACAGAAGCCACTCCTCAGTAAAAGGCCCATGACAGCCCACCTGGAGTTTGCCAAAAGGTACTTGAAGGGCTCTCAGACCACGAGAAACAAAATTCTCTGGTCTGATGAAAAAAGATTGAACTCTTTGGCCTGAATGACAGGCGTCATGTCTGGAGGAACCCAGCCACTGCTCATCACCTGGCCAATGCTATCCCTACAGTGAAGCATGGTGGTGGCAGCAACATGCTGTGGGGATGTTTTTCAGCGGCAGGAACTGGGAGATTAGTCCGGATCGAGGGAAAGATGAATGCAGCAATGTACAGAGACATCCATGATAAACAACCTGCTCCAAAGGGCTCTTGACCTCAGACTGGGGTGAAAGTTCATCCTCCAACAGCCAGGACAACAACCCTAAGCACACAGCCAAGATAACAAAGGAGTGGCTACAGGACAACTCTGTGAATGTCCTTGAGTGGCCCAGCGACAGCCCAGACCCTGATTTAACATCTCTGGAGAGATCTGAAAATGGCTGTGCAAAGACGCTCCCCATTCAACCTAATAGAGCTTGAGAAGTCCTGCAAAAAAAAAAAATGGGAGAAACTGCCCAAAAATAGGTGTGCCAAGCTTGTAGCATCATACTCAAAAAAACTTGAGGCTGTAATTGGTGCCAAAGGTGCTTCAACAAAGTATTGAGCAAAGGCTGTGAATACTTATGTACATGTGATTTTTTTTTTTTTTTTAATTTTCTATTTTTAATAAATTTGCAAAGATTTCAAACAAAATTCTTTCACTTTGTCAGTATGGGGTATTGTTTGTAGATTTTTGAAAAAAAATAATAAATTTAATCCATTTTGGAATAAGGCTGTAACATAAAATGTGATAAAAGTGAAGCACTGTGAATGCTTTCCAGGTGCACTGTATAAAAGATTTCACTATGTTGTCACCCCTAACAGGAGCTCACTGGATTTATGGCAGATGAGCAGATTATTTTTGTGCGTGCATTTATGGCATTATTAAACATGGAGGAAAATGCTGTTTATTCAAGTGATGTTCTGATCATGGTTTTTGTTGTTTAGTCCTGATATACACTTTTAGTTAACCACTTGCCGACCGCCGCACGACTATCTACGTCGGCGGTCAGCCCCTCACAGGCAAACTAACGTAGGGCTACGTTGCTTGCTTGTGAGGGTCTAGGGAGCGAGCGCGCGCCCCCGGGGGCGCGCTCCCGCGTGGTCACGGACCCCCCCGCGCGTGTGACCAGCGGACCCGATGTCCGCCGGTCACTCGGCGATCGGCGGGGGAGAGGGAGAATGTCAGGCAGCTTGTGTAAACAAACTGCCTGTCATTCTCCTCGCTGCAAAGACACTGATAAAACGGATCTGGTATGTAGATCCGTTGATCAGTGTCCTTACAGCTAGAGCCACAGCCAATCACAGTAGAAACCACGCCCCTAGGGACACACACAGCCCCTCCCTTCCAAATAAAGTTAACCCCTTCACTACCAGTGTATTTTTACAGTAACAGTGCATATGTATAGCACTGATTACTGTAGAAATGTCACTGGTAACCCCAAAAGTGTCAAAAATGTCAGTCAAGGGTCCGATCTGTCCGCCGCAATGTCGCAGTACCGCAAAAAAAATCGCAGATCGCCGCCATTACGCGTTAAAAAAAAAAACAACAAAAATGACAAAAATCTTTCCCTTTGTTAGTAAACGCGATAACTTTTGCGCAAACCAATCAAAATACGCTTTTTGCGATTTTTTTTACCAAACATAGGTAGCATAAAACAAATTGGCCGAAAATTTTTAAAAATTTTGATTTTTACATTTTTTTTTTGGGGGAATTTCATATAAAAAAATGTGAAAAATATTGCTATTTTTGCAAAATTGACGCTCTTTTTTTGTTTATAGCGCGTGATCAAAAAATCGCACAGGTAATCAAATACCACCAAAAGAAAGCTCTGTTTGTGGGAAAAAAAGGACGTCAAATTCGTTTAGGTACAGCGTCGCACGACCGCGCAATTGTGCGTTAAATTCACGCAGTGCCGAATCGCAAAATACCCCCTGGTCGGAATGGGGGTAAAATCTTCCGGGGCTTAAGTGGTTAAAAAGAAAAAAAAAAAATAAGGTAAATGTAGTCCATTTTAAAATTTATGTAAAGCAATTGCAGTAATATTACCAGGTTTGTATTCAAAAGGAACCGGCCGAGATTCAAATAGTTAATGGGCAGGCTGAAGGTACCAAGTTGATCGATCAACTTTGGTACAACAAGCTTGCCATATTCTCCTTCGATTGCCGCTAGCGCTGCTATAACTACCACTGTCTTCACCCAGCATGGACGACCTCCTTTGCCCCCCCTGCCGGGAGAAGACAATGGCCTGACCTAACAGGAAGGATTCCCACCTCAACACTGTCTGTTAATGGGGAAATCGAGCAAATTTGCTTCGTGTATGGCCGGCTTTACCCACTGACTTTTTTTCTTTTGAATTTTGTAGCTGTGTAAGTCTATGTAATTGTTCATGTTGTGATTTTCAGGTTGCCGATCTAAAGTCCTCTATAGACTCATTGTTGAGATATTGGAAGACATACAGCGAAAACTATGAATGTGTGAAGAAAATGTTGGTCAAATTATTGTATGTCCTTTGCCAAGCCAAAAGACCCATATCCTCATTGAACTGTCTAAAGCAAAATTTGGCGATACTGCAGGTACCTTCCCTTATACATCATAAATACTTGGTTACTTTGTGGTCCAAGGTATCCAGTCAGCTGACAACAGGGTGTTACGCTACTTTTTTAATTGAAGGGGTTGGTTCTTTATTACTAGTCGTCAAAATACAGCAAATTAAGGGAGTCTTTCATGCCTGGGACATTGGTATATCTAGAATAATTAACTGTAAGCTATGAGTTCATTATAGTGTGGTTGAACTAATCAAAATACATCAGTATTTCCTAGTGTGCAATGTAGGTTACTGTTTGTGGCCCAGTCCATGCATTGCAAAAATATCAGGCTTATTAATGAAGACTATGGGTAAGGTGCTGTAGGGGCACCTATGGGATGATTCATAGATCTCTCCAGATCCACTTATTTTCGGCTGAATTGGGTGACAATCTCCTGTCTGATAACAATAAGAAGAAGAAACTATTGATCAGACTGAATAAAATAGTCATCCTAATTGCTACTGTTCGCTTTGATAAGCAGTATTCCCTTCTTCTCCATCTCACCACTACAATTAAGCCTTCTAAATACAAGCCGAATGTCGGACGGCATGGGCCTGTTCAATTGAACCGGCTGACATTCGGCCTGTGTGTATGGCAGCCAGTCTGACAGACGCTCCCCGTGGGTTTCAGTCTAGAGGGTAGGACCGAAAAAGGTCTGCCGACCGGCATGCTCTCGGCAAATGGCTGAGAGTGCTGGCCGGTGTGTTCTGGCGGGGGAGCCATCCCCATGTCAGAACACAATAAATCAGTAGGGGAAATTATTGTACTAACATTGCATAGTTAGTACAGCAGCTCCCCCCGAGCTCTTAATTTTTTTTTTCTTTTCATTTAGCCCGCTGGGTTGAACGAAAAAAAAATGGCTTTAGGCTGTCCATAGATGATTCACCTTTTTTTTCGATCAGCCAGAGGGCTAATTGAACAAAAGCAAATGGATTCAGCCATCCACACAAGTGAGTTTGATGTAGGAATGCTCCCCGCTGTGCTATTGTACTCTGACAGCAGGGACTCGTCTGCTCTCAGAATACAATGATCAGCGCTGCAGCCAATGTGTGAACTTTTTTTTCCCAACAGTTCTGTTTGACAAAAGTTGATTGCTAGATCAACTTCTGTCATGCAAGAATGGCCATGGATGGATCAAAATTCAGCTAGTCCCTGCTGAACTGTCTGAATTTTGATCCATCTATAGCCAGCTTTACCTAAACCTGTATGCTTGACAGATAGTCATATACGTTTATGAAGCTTTATACAGCACTGTTTACGTAATTGCAGTCAGTTGGCTGCCAGGTCTTATTTGAAATAGGATTTATTTGCTGTGTTTTACAATGCTTTGCACATCAGCATTGTTTTTTGCACTGCTGATGAATACCCCAAAGCAACCTGTGATCATATGTTTGGATAAAGCCATAACATCAGTTAGTAATCCACAGGCATAGGCAATATTCTATATACTAAAAATGTATGTGTGAAACATGTAGTGTTTTAAAGGTTATCCCATTACTTATGTATTCTCTGTTCCTTAGTCCACTCAGGAGGAGGCTGAACGACATGAGGAAAACTGGTCCAAAATAAGAGCTGCTCTTAAGAGCATGGAAGGTCTTTGCAGCCCTTCAGCCTTTGCCATTTTGGAACAGGATTGTAAAGAAGCTGAAAGCAGGTTAGTGTTTTCATAGCTTAAAGACTATAAGAAAATGTGGGTTTACCAAGTGCCATAGAAAGTTATACCTGGACCACATAAACATGGATCCCCATTTTTTGCTACCTTGGCAGCTGGTGGTGCTAAAGAAATGGGCTGACCAACTACCTGTGTTGGGAGCCGTCCAAATCAGTATTGTAAACTAGAAGCCAAGCTGTCAACTCCATTTCAGAGCAGAGGACCTAAACCTCAGATTGATCTCCTACTTTGTCATTGAGGTTTGTCCCTCCTGTGTGGAATTGAGCTTCTAGTTTATTGCCTTCTATTTTATATTGTTTTCACTTCATCATACAGATTAGATACTGGTAGGCTGAGGTGGAAAGCAAGTTACTTTTGTGGAAAACCTGGTTTCCTCAACTACCCAAAGGACCTTTGTTTCGCCTTACTAGATCTTCTACTTAATTTCAGGAAACGATGATGATATTGTAATTGCTGGAATGTGAACCCCCTTTGACAATTTGATATACCTCCCAGGGACTCTGTTGGTGAGATCCCTGCACAGAGTTCCTGGGTCTGTACACCTACTTCGGCTATTATCATGGACTCCCACTATCTTCTTTAGATTTTTGTAATCATTTTATATATTGAATATTGCAACAGGAATTTCTAGAACACAAGGGTAAATGGGAGCAGCCAAAGCTCCCATATAGACAAAAATAATAAAATTGATGTCACTTTTAGAATATCCAAGACATATATGGCACTTTTCCACTGCAAGTACCGGCTCGGCTCCAGTCGGCCCTGCTTGGCTCAGTTTGGTTTTCCACTGCATGGTACTGCATGGTACAGTGTTGGAACGGTTTGGTACGGTTTGCTTTTCCACTAAAGTAGTAAGTGGGTGGGATAACAACGATTCTCGGACCAATCAGTGGCTAGTAGTGACAAACAGTCAAGGCTGCATGCAAAGGATTGTGGGATATGGTACCGGTACAGCCCTCTTGGAACCACAACCGAGGTGGTACTGTTTAAGCGAGCCGTACCGTTCGGTTCCATGTAGTGGAAAAGCGCCGCTGTACCGTACCGTTCCAACACCATACCATGCGGTACCATGCAGTGGAAAAGCGCAAAAGCAAGCAGAACCGTTCGGTTCCATGCACTGGAAAAGTGCCAATAGAAAGACTCATTCAGCTTACCAGGCTCGACCCACAGCTAAAATACTGCTTTTGAGTGAACTAACCCTATAAAGCTACACACACTGTGTTAATCTGTGCCTGGTAGCTGTAAAGTAAAGATTTGTGCAGCTAAGTACCCAGAAGTAACTAAAAAAGATTTATGTCTGCGTTTCCCTGACTCACATTGTAAGGTAGCATCAGCAATTAATATTAATTCAGTTTTCAGTTTAGTTGCTACAAATAGTTTTTTGTTTTTTTTTTAACTACAATGACAGGTGGACTTCAGTGAATGAGGAACTTTCTAGTCATCTACAGTCAGTTGGCCTTTTACTGCAGCTGTGGGAAGCCTACAGGGACTCCTACCAGAATCACACCCTGGACATGGAGCAATTAGAAGGAAAGTCCCAGCAGCTCCTCTACACCAAACTCTCAGAAGACAAACAGGCTGACACCCTACGACAAAGAATCCAGGATCTACAGGTAATAAGGTTTGCAGCATAATATTAAAAAGAGTTTTATTTTTAATTTCCAGGTGGGCTTTAATGACGAAATTCTGCAACAGTTTAGCAAAAGCTCCAGTCAGGACAAATCTCTAAAATACCTATTTAGTATTAGATGATGGAAACTTGATTGATTTAGTATAAGCTCTGGAAATCTCTAGAGTGAAGGGTTGATTGAGGTCCTAAACTACGGAATTTGTTTAAAAGGGGCTAGCACTTGTATCTCTGTAATCTTCCTCTTATGATTGCCCTAAAGTGAATGTAAACTCTAACATATACCCAGTGAAGTGAACGGCCTCAGATGAAACACAGAGATGAAAAAAATCTCCCTAGATACATTTAATACATGTATATCTTCTGTCTTCAGCTTTCTACACTGTTTAGAAAGGGCACATCTTTAGAGATGTGCTGTGAATAGACAAGCTATCTGCTTATCTATCTCTAGGTTACCTCCCAGACACAAATTTCCACCTGCTTTTATCTCGTGTCATAGTACTTGGTAGAAGTTATCATGTTGGTAACAGAGGAACGGAGCAGCAAAAATACATGGGACTTGGGGCTTTGGAGAGAGATAAGTAAACACTACAGATATGTGCCCAGGCCAGATTTTGTGAATGGGGTTTAAATCCAGTATAACATGTCTTGTTCTGCTCTTTGTAGATGCGGCCACTTTGGTAGAAGCCAGGTTTACTTGCTCTTGTCAAAGTCGCTCCATCAATGACTGGTGATCTGATAACCTATGACATATATTCATAAAGCAGCAGCTTTAGGTGGAGGTGGAGAAAGCACTGATCCACAGAATTCATGAATAAAGCAGAAGCAGGAAGATCTTGCACTGTAGTTACTCGGGTACAGCTTTCTCTCCAGCAATGAGTAGCAGAGTAGTGATCTCACCATATCTCACTCCAGATCTGGGGAGACCAGTAGGGATTTAGATGATCTCACCCTGCAGGTCTACAGCTGTTAGGCTCAATGCACAGGAAGCGCACTGCTGTTTTTCAGAAGGCTAAAGGCTTCTCAGGATACCACTGAGCCATGGTTAACACATTATAGATGTTCCCTATAAGGTGACAAATATTCACTTTTTGGGTTCAGGTTCAGTTTAAAAATAAATTCCCAGCAGCTTTGTAAATTTGCCAACATATCAAATCATCGGTGTCACTTTACAATGTATTATAGACTTTTGGAGGAATTGCTGGCCAAGTCTGTAATGGAATATTTTCTTCTGCCAAAGAATGATTTCAGACCCCAAACAAGTGTTGAAGACTGATTAATACTCCCGCCATACACGTTCCTTACTCAATTCCTTTTGTGTTTGTCACATGGGGTTTTTGTACTTTGTAATACAAGCACAAACTTTTCCTCTTCATTTTTAGTGTTGCTGTTTTATCACATCAAATATTTTTATAGTATATATCTGGGCAAAGAAAACTCACTATATCTTTGCCATACCTGTACATATTCTCATGTTCTGTCTCTTTACAAAAATGCAAAAAAAAAAAACCTGTTAATTCTGCCATGAATCCAGAGAGCTTCTAACTTCTGTATGGTGCTGACAGAACTGCCTTGACTGCTCTAAAATCTCAAGCCTTGCCTAATGCCTCGTACACACGCAACGATTGTTGGCCGTGAATTTTCGGCCAAACGTCCGATCGGCCAATTGTCGGCTTGTTAGTATGATGCTTCCGATTGCGACTTTTCGGCCGAACAAAATCTGGTGTGCATGCTATAAAATTTTTGTTGGCCGTCAACGGAACGGCCGATTTTTCGTCAGTCAGTACAGATTTCGGCAGACAAAAATCAGATGAGCAAGACTGGGCATGCTCAGAGAAGAAAAAACACACGAAAAGTTAACCAGAACATGACATCACTTCTGAAGTTGGTTTTTGTTGGCCGAAAAAATTTGTGTGCAGTCTAGAACACTTTTCAACCAACACAGCAACACTGGACAAAAGATGGCCCATTGGTCGGCCAATAATCGTTGCGTGTGTACGAGGCTTTAGTTACCTCCCTCGCTGGACTACAGACTCTCCCCCCCCCCCCCCGCCTATATTATATAGACAGGGTGTTCTGTACTTGTGCAGAGGCTAACTAGGGCAAGAGTGACAACACTGCCTGGGATTATAGTGCAGCAGAGTCAGCATTGTCAGATCACTGCAGGAATTTAAAAAAAAATTACTGGGTTTCTGGCAGGATCAACAGGTATTTTTCTGTGCTTGCTACATTTTTAATAGTAACATGTACTTGTAGAGCTGTACTGAATGTGTTTTATTATTCTTCTTTTCTTAATTTAAATAAAAAATTACCAACAGAAAGACTAAATAAAAGGGAAATGGTCTTGCTTGTTTTTAAAAATAGAACGTAAGCCATGAAAATGTGACAACTGCATAAAAAAAAAAGAACCTAGACATACGGTTTAGTATTATCTGTTTTTGTGTATCCACTAAACAGATTATAAAATGCTTGTTTGAGAATACCTTGCCTTTTTTTATTTGTTATTTCTTGCACGATCTTCCATGGGAAGATCTCATTCCAATCAAATCCAGATAATACTGATCATTGCCCAATACCATTCAAATCTCTTCCAAAAAATATTATGGCACTGAATAAAAAAGTTGGAGTTTAAAATTCAATCGTTTTCATAAATAGTTGCTCAAAAGATAATTCATCCCAAAATCATTTAGAAATCGTACCTTTAAGGTGTAGGTGCTCAAAGCTGAACTCCTAGTGGATATAAAAGACTCACATTAATGCAGCTCTGTATTCATTTTTTCGTTTTCAATGTTTTTATTCTGAATTTTAAAGAAAAATTGTACAGACAGTGTAGTACAGTATGGTTACAAAGCTTCCACAAATATAATGTAGTTACAGAATAGAATGACCGGAGGTCAGATCAACACAAAATCTCTATTAGAAACTTAAATACGGCTAATGCCTCTATGCAGTCACACAACTAGATAAAAAGGAAGGAAGACTGTATTCATTTTTTAATGCAAGTACCTGAATTTTACCTAGTACCAGCCTCTTGTAATGTTCTATACAGCACACATTATGTTCTCCCCCCCCCCCCCCACCTCCTGCATGTGCGCAGACAGGGCCGCTGATAGGGGCGGACCACCAGTCCTCCTGTAGCGGGCCCGGGCACACAGGGGGGCCGCAACAGCATGGGGAATTGGTGCTGTCGAGTGGAGGGGCAATTTTACAGAATGGAATCCCTGTGCGGCTCTCTGCAGCAGCTGAAAGCCAGTTTCTCCCCTCCTGCTAGCTTTCAGCTGCTGCAGGGAGAGACATAGACACAGGGCATCATTCCTGTAATTGCTTCTCCGACACCGATCCCCCTCCTTCCGGTTCTGCCTGCTTCTGCCCCTCTCCCCCCTCCCCGTATGCCCCCCTTTCACTGTGCCCCCCACCCCTCAGCACTGAAGGATTCCCTGTCCTGTGAAAAAAATAACAAATTCTAAAAAAATTATATTTAAACATAATAATAAATAATTAAAAGAATTGTAAATTAAAGTAATTGTAAACATTTTTAACATTTAAAAAAAAAAAAAAACTTTTTTTTTTTATTTAAATGTAAAAAACAAATACAAAGGGCCAATTCACACAGGTTTTCTGTTAGGTTTTTGTCCGCTAATAATGATTTTAGTGCATTTTTAGTGAAAATATTGTCTTGACATATTCGGGGGGCCCTGCTAGGCAGGTTGTACTGGGCCCCGTGATTTCTAACAGCAGCCTTGTGAGCAGATGTGCCGCAAGGCTTCAGGTTCCGGGTAAGCTCTGCGACATATCTGCCGAGGGTTTTATGTGCATGCACAAAGACGCCTATTAGGGAAGTCAGGAGACTTCTCCATCTTTGCACATGCATGGGAACACCTGGGCATGTGCAGATAGGTTCCAGTAGAGTCCTTCAGCACATCTAAGTACACACTATAATGGCAGGGGGTGGAGTTGGTACAGAATGGGACTGAAGTTTAACTGCAGCAGAGCAAAATCTGGTCTCCTGCCCTATCAAACAGGACTGTGTGTAGCAGAGCTGTGTAAATGTCAGGACTGGCTGGACAGAAATACAAATCCATATGTCGAAATCTTCCTATTTTTGTATTTAGCGGTTTGGTGTCCAGCTTTATTTCTGTGATGTCAGCCCAAATAGTATATCATTTTCTGGGACCCCCAACTACCCAAAAAGTGTCTTAAATCTGCCTTATCGGATGAATTTAAGTAGTCTAAAACGAAAGACTTAAGCTATAAAAGCATGCAAACGTGTTTGTGCCATTTTTTCCAGATATGGCTAAAAAGAGTTCATTATAAAAAATAAAAATAAAATGTCTGGTCCCTTCTGCCCATGACCTGTATACAGGTTTCTGGCTCTAGACTAGTGCTGTGTTTGCTCTCTAATCTCAAGGCTTGGCAGCTGGCGCATCTAGACCAGGTCAACCCAGTCTCAGACATTCGTTTTCCTGAAAGCCTCAATCATCATTTCTAATCTCCGCCGTGCCGTTTGTGGTCGTCTCTGCTGGCCACTGAAATTAACTCACAGCTGTAATACCCAGATGTCACACAACTTCGCATTCCCATAATAGAAATTAATCTGACTTGAAATGACAGACTCGCGTGCTATGTAAATCGCTGGGCATGCTTACTGTTCATAATCGCAATTTTCAAATGTCAAGCATTATGGAAAACAAATTATAATGTTCTAAGCAATATATCTGCTTTTGTATACTTTATGGTACTTTACTTTAAGAAAAACCGTAGGCAAATATTACAGAAAAAAATATTAACTTGTCTATCTAAAGTCAGGAAAACCTTTTTTAGTGTGTTTATCTTAGAGTGTATCTAAAGCCAAAAACCAAATATGATGCAGTGTTTACCCATCCTTAGATTTATTGGCTGCATAGGTGCTCTTTTTTCCGGCTTTTTTTCCTTTATTTTTACCTGGTGATTCTGTCCGTAACACACTTGCTGTCCTAGGTTGACAATGCTAGCTCATTATACTCTATAGCAAGGATCCTCAAACTACGGCCCTCCAGCTGTTGCGGAACTACACATCCCATGAGGCATTGTAAAACTCTGACATTCACAGGCACAACAAGGCATGATGGGAATTGTAGTTCCTGAACAACTAGAGGTCCATAGTTTGAAGACCCCTGCTCTATAGAAAAGCAGCACTGTCACCCTAAAACAGGGAGTCATTTAGATAAAGAGCACCTTCCCCGCTAATCAGTGCCATTAAATTTGGGGGGGGGGGGGGGGGAGTGTTCTGTAATCCACAGAGATAGCTAGATAGGGGTTCATTGTTGGGGTTCACAGATACTTCAGATACTGAGGGGGCTGAGCAACACCATAAGTTGCATGCTGCTGCTGGTAAATCGCTAGCATTTTCCAGTGCGGCTTGCTGGACAACCGGAGCATGAACAAAAGTCGAACATGATGCTAACGTTATTCCGCTGTTTAATGTTCATAGAGTAATTCTAGATTTAATTTTCACTTTAAAAATTGACTTTAAAATGAAGCTCTAGGGATTTTCTTTTTTGTTTGTTGTTGGGGTTTGGGAAAGACAGTTTCATCAAAAAAAAAAAGCAAGGAAGTAAGGTGAAACCTCCAATCTGCAATAAAAACCTGACAAGGCTTTGAACCCCTCGCTACCTTATCCAAAAAAAAAAAAAAAAAAAAAAGAATTCGCCCCTAGGCATGAGATGACAATCACCTATGTTTTTTTTTTTTTTGTTTTTTTTGGGGGGTTTTTTTAATTTTTTTTTTTTTTTTAAGAACTTGTGTATATGAATCAAGCAGACATCCTATGGTTGACCATTCTTGCAAGGTAGCGGCAAGCCAAGTTTTCATATAGCTACATGTGGGCTTGTCTCTTTCCCTTCCTACCACATAATGGGTTTGTCTGCTGAATACCTTCAAGAATCATAAGCGGCTTGACAGTCAGATATGATTGTGGTACTTCCCTGATGAAGCACATGTTTTAATTTGTGTTCAAAATGCATTGGATAGTTCCATTTGAAGAACACTGTGGGGGTGATATCCCAGTTAGCGGACAACAACTGGTCGTACCACTATCTGTCAAGTATACCTTTGTTGATGCAGATCCTCTGTCATTGTCTGTAAAGAAATACGTTTTTTAATATGCCTCAGTTTGTAGGGGTGAACATTTTATGATGTAATATTAATAAAGGAAAACTATTTTTGTACTTTTTAAGGAAGTGTGTGTTCTATATGCATGGTTGCCGACAAAATCCAAAGAGGTGTAAAAATGCCAATGTCGACTGGCTTTTCCTGAATATCTGACCACCCTGTAATGTCTGCTGCCGTGTCAGTGATCACATATACAACCCAATAGGAGCACCAACAATTGTCCAAATTTTTTATACAAAAAATGGTTCAAAATACAACCCGTTTCGAGGAGCAAACAGCCCCCCCCCCCCCCTTTCATCAGGGCTCAGGAATTTTAATTAGACTCAGATCAACAAATATCATATTTGTGGTTTACTACTAGTGTTAACAAGTACAGCTTAGGGCCAGCCAGTGAAAGCAACCATGTCCTTCTGTCCATTACATCTCTAGTCTATGACCCATAAGCATTATCAATATTATATTTGCTGGGATGCATTTACATTCTGAAAATACTGGTTTCATTTTGCTTGTCTTCATATTTTGGTGTGTTTGTGGTATGTTGCTATATGCAAGACACAATGGCTGTTATTTTTGGTGTTTGTAGGTGTTGGAGCAAAGTCTGCAGGCTCTCCGAGCTCACAACCTGCAAGTGTCTGAACTGGCAGACAAAGTGATTCGACAAAATGCAGCAGCTGCCGATGTGATCCACTCAGAAAGACAAAACGCTTCGCACAGAATAGATCACTTGGAGAGAATTGTCTCAGCAAAGACGGCAGAGTTGAAGGTATTTGAGAAGGAATCCTCCTGATGTATAAATGTGCTGTTGTATACGCGTGATGGGGCTTGATGGATTATACTGTAGCATGGTATTCGAGCGGAAGCTGCTGTTACAGTTATTGTTTCAGTGTTTTAAGAAGTCATGAAGTGTTAAATGGACACTAGAATATTTCAGACAGCACAGATTTTTAACTCTCATTGCTAAGTTTGCCTAAAATTTATTTTCACTTTTCTATTTTTTTTTTTTTTGTCTGTGTAATATATAGTGATGCTCACAAATAGTCCAATAAAAAAGGATGGGATCATCCATTCTTGACATCATAGGGAGGCGAAGTCAGTGATATTCAGTACTGAGCACAAAGGTGCTCCACCTTGTAGACATGGATTATACTGAAAGAAGGAGAGATCAGAGTGATCGTTCATCAATATACTGCTCCTACTTCAATGTCCAGTCATCAGGCTGGGGGTTGTGTTTTTGAGCAAGCTATGCTGCTGCTTTAATGGTGGATTAAAGAACATAGAGCAAGAGTCACTAAGCAGAAAGCAACTGGTTATGTTTTAAAGCACTTTCACCACCCACATGTTTGCAAAACATCTGGTTTTGCCCCACTCTTTACATACTGTGATGGGCAGCCTCACTGTCCAATATTGAAGGTTAGTGATAAGCTCAGGCATGCCCAGATCCTAGTCCGAACCCACCTGAGCAAGCCTGCCAGAAAGCTACCACCTTTACTGGACAAATTATCTGTAGCCAGGGCATCCCTTGGCCTTCAGCCGTACACATACAGTAGGAGTGTATGCATGCGGTTGCAGGGAACAAAATTATTTAGCTAGTTATGATTGGCCTGGTGCAGTGATGGCTTTCTGGTGGACTTGCTCATGTGGGTTCAGACTGGGATTCGAATACACCTGAGCTCATCCTCAGTGAAGGAATAGGAAAGAGCAACACAAGACCCCCCCAACCCATTAACTTGGGAAGGGTATTTTGGACCAGCAGAGCCCTGTAAGTACTGAGTTTGTGTAGGCCAAGGAAGGACCTGAAGTGAAGGCATCTGGAGGAACCTGGTATGTGCTTACAGCACTGGATTAGGTAATCTTGTCACTAAGGCTCCTTTCAAAAAGGGCAGGCTCAGTTTTGATTCACAGAGGGTCTGTCCGCTGATCCCCTATTGTACAGAACCTGCTCTTTTCTTTGGGCCGCTGTCCATTTACACCCGACTTCCCTCTGATCTGAATTTCCTAGATGGAGGAGGATGGATCCTCCTCCGTTTTTGTTTTTATCGGATCGAAGGTAGATGGGTGTAAACAGGCACAAGTCTGTTTACACCTGCCGGTCCATAGGGGTGAATGAACTGTCCGATTAGGTCTGCCTGAAAAATTGACACCCTTCGTGGGAAAGGGGCCCTGAAGATTTCTTTAAAAGCTCAAATGCTAATTTTTTTGGGTAGAGTAGGGAATACATAAAAGACCCATGTTTTGCTGCCTTTGTGCTATTGGTGAGATTTTTCCTTGCATCTAGTTCTATAGACAGCAACAGGAAGTAAGAGGAGGTCTCTCTAAAGTAGGTAGACCGCTGTTACCAGAACAGATGTCCCCATTGCAAGATCTTTCCTCTAATCTTACTTCGTGGACAACTAAAAATGTTACATTTCCCAGCATATTCAGTCCCATTGACAATAGTCACCAGGATGAATATATGAAGTGAATTTCCCCCACAGGAACACAAACCAATAAAAACTTGACAGAGTCTCCTGCTTCATCCAAATATGAGAAAACATTTGGGCTTTACACGTACTTTAACTTTTTGATGGCTTTGGTTTGAAAGAGTAGCATAACATTCATGTGCAAGTAAAAATGATTTACCACAATGTGCTCAGCTTAAAAATTGTAAATTGAGCAGTCTACGTGTAAGCAATATTCCATCATACAAAAGGAAATTTCTTTTCGAGCAAAGAAAATGGTCTGCTCGATTACTGTTCTATTGAAGAGAAGTTGTAGCAAAGTCACAAAGCAGCTGATGTTTAAGCTGAATTGTTCTGGATATCTTTTATAAAGAGAAGTACATTGCATTCTCCGCCATTGCATAATTTGAGGTAATATTGCTGTGTTTACATTAAAATTTAATGTCGATGGCGTTGCTTTTGTGCGCTTGACACACCTGAAATGCAGTTCAACAAAATGTTATTGTTTTTAATAGAGCAGTACACATGGCAGTTCCGAGGCTGCAATTTGACCACCTTTGCTTTGAGCTGCATTTCTTTGGATGTAGAATGTCCTATTAAAATCCATTTGAACTGCAGGCAACGCATGACTTTTTTTATACACTGAATGAGTTCAAATGAAAATGCAGCATTTGACTAGAATGCCCACCAACATGAACCTTAAAGCTAAGTCTTGGCAGCTATTTTTTTTCTTTTCCGGTCATTTTTTGGTTATTTTTTTATAATGTACATTACAAGTACAAATTTTTGTAGAGTCAATTCAATTACGTATTCAAATCAACTTAAACTATTAGTCTTGTAACAAACAAGCGTGTAGGCCACATAAGATCCCATAGTTGAATACCAGAGTAAAATGGAGGAGGCCACTGTCCAACCCCCCCCCCCCCACCTCTCTTTGTGCCAGGTAAGGTGGGGCTTAAGTTCAGCGACCACCTCCTATAGTTTACAAAACTCTACGCAAGTGCAGTCCATTAGAACAATACAAAAAACCTATAAAAATAACTATTCCAATACACATGTTCACTCCCCAACCATTGACATGATGTGATAGTCTGGGGATAGATGTGCAGCTCCGGGAAGAGAGAAGGGGAAAGGATGTAATAAAGAGAGTAGACTGTGCACCCATAGTGCTCTGCACCATGTCACAAAGGCCATGTGTGGGCTCTAGGTGGTTTCTGAGACATTTTTTGATCCAGGGCTCCCATGTTTTTTCAAATCAGGGTAAGTTATTTGGGATGGCCAAGAGTTTCTTATTGCCATTATCAAGGAGAGATTGGTCTTAACCATTTCAAATGAGATAGTGGGATTCTTTCAGGACCTTGCTATTGCAATACGTGTGAACACAAAAGAGATCGAACTCCTTACATGTTTCGGACCCTCTAGAATTGGTTGTGCACACAGAATAAAATCTTGCAACTTTTGAGCATAAGTTAACCAAAAATGGAGAAACAAGCCTTCCTGGCCACAACCTCTAAAGCATAGAGATGAGGCTCCAGGGAATGCAAGAGGCCAACCTCGTCTGAACCATATACCATCTAAGTTAAACTTTGCGTTACCCACTTGCTTTGTATGTTTCGTCTTACTGCAGTGCGAGCATTCTGTGTAGTAGTGTGTGTCTCTGCCCCTCCCACAAGGTCGGTAATGATGCTTATCTTTAGCAGATAGACTCTTCAATCTTTTATTTTTTCTTTATTATGAACAATCCATAGACATCATGGTTTGTACTGGCCACAATAGTTGGGTGAAATTGGAAGTCTGCTTGCAATATCTACAGCAAGGGATTCATTGATAAAACCAAGAACTGGCCACACACACCAATAACTTTTTTTGCAACTTTTTTTTGCAAAGGTCTGTGTGGCTCAATGTATGCTTTTTTTTACAATTTCTTCTCTAATTATGTTTTTTTCTAGTTACTTCAGAATGAGGTCGAAACCTTTAAGGGCGATCTAGAAAAGCTGCAGTACTGCGTCAAGTCATCAGCTGATTTTGTTGGCCATGTTTGTCTTTCACAAAAGGAGAAGGAAGAACGGTCTGAACTTATTAAGGTATACTTTAAAAATGTAGCTTTCATTTAATGCATGTAGGTCATTCTTACCTAAATATAAAAAATATGTAATGTATCCTTTCTGTACAGAAGCATCTGTTGGAGCTCAGAGAACTGTCGGCTGACATTGAGCATTTGAATGAAGAAACCTTTACTCTCCCTCTCGATGACCGCAGTTTGATGTCTCTGCAGAACTTGAACCGAAGCTGGGAGAAAACAGGAGAAATGGCACTGGAAGATTGCAGGTCAGTACTTCAATACTGCATGATCCATGTTTGTTGGCTAGTGCTGAAGAGGAAATATGGGCAATATGCTGTAGTCTTTCTGTAATTTTGTTTTTTAAGTGCACTTGGTAACATAGTGTTATTACCTGTGGATCCTGCCAGTGAATCCATCATTTTTTTTCACCTTGTTTATTAGGCAAAGCTGTCCAGCAAAAGTGACAGAGCCCTAGGACTTTTAACAATAGTCCGCTTTTATTTACATATTTTAAACAATTAAAAAAAAAAAAAAAAGATTGCTGTAACTGCTTAGAAAGTTAGTTGGAGTTACAATTTATTTAGTTTACTTAAAAAGTACCTGCCCCTTTTAATTTGCCTTTAAAGTCCACTTTTAAGGCCATGTTACATATTACACCCATATTTAGTGTATAACATGTACAGTAACATGGTGTCAAGCAGACGACCCACCTCTGACCGCGTGAAGGGGTTTTTCTTCTCTGCAGCCGCTGTCAGTTTTTAAATCAGTGTGGCTGTGTGGGCGCTTCCTGCACAGCCACGTCATTCATTCAAACAGATCTGTGGAATAATGAACTAAAAGTCCATTCTACCACTGTGACAAATGGACTTGTAGGTCTCATTGGAATACAAGTCTGGTGATCCTCACGCTTCTAATCAATTGACCCTTCTTCTAGCTCTGCAGCTGAAAGCCTGTACCTCAGTACAGATAAGGAACTGGAGGAGGAGCCTGGAATTGCATGCACAATCCATTGATTGTGGTTGCAATGCTGAGCAGGCTCAATTGCAAAAAAAAAAAAAAAATGAATAATAATTGCACGTGTTTTTGTGTAATTACAGTGCATGTGCATTTATTTTTTTTCAAAGATGGGCTTAGACTTTGAAGTATATGTGAACCCTTACAGCCCATTTTTAAAATAGAAAAGAAAGGCAAGAGTGTATATATGTATGTATGTATGTGTATGTATGTATGTATGTATGTATATATATATATATATATATATATATATATATACACACACACCGTGTTTCCCCGTAAATAAGACCGGGTCTTATATTAAATTTGGCTACAAAAAAAACCATAGGGCTTATTTTCAGAGGATGTCTTATTTATTTACGGTATGTGCAATGACGATCTTAAAGTGATTGTAACCCTAAAACAAATAAATAAATATCCTGATCCTTTAAAGCATGATAGGCAGCACAGTTCTTGTGCTGTGTCATGTAGCCCTCTCTATGTTCTAAAAAAACCTGGAATAAAACAATAAAATGTTAAAAAAAAAAAGTTCTCTGCCCCCTCTCTCCCTGTCAGCTTAGGAGTCAGCATTATGACATTCTGTAATCCCAAAAATAAACCTTGGATAAAGTCATTGTAAAATTATGTAATTGATTTTGTAAAAAGATTATGTAATGTGCAGTGTGTCTCCTTTTGTAACTTTATTGTGGAAAATACCTAATTTACAGCGCCGCTGGGCACTCACGTGACCCTCCGGAGCTCTTCTTTCCCTCTCCGAATACTGCAGAGGTAGGGGCTGAGATCAAGGATTTAACTAGGGCTTATTTTCGGGGTAGGGCTTATATTGAGTCTATCCCTGAAAATCATGCTCGGTCTTATTTTTGGGGTAGGGCTTATTTTCAGGAAAACAGGGTATATATATATATATATATATATATATATATATATATATATATATATATATATATAATATATACATACATACACACCCATTATAAATACTTTTTTTATTATTCATAACAAATATATAATCTCTGTTCTTGCCTACATAAGGGGCTTGGAGAGGTGGGAGTGGAGATTGTGTCAGTACAAGTCTTTGCCATTTGAGGACAGGCAAGCTACTCTCCGAGCACAGCCAGAAAACTGGCCATACCGGGATGAATGTGCTCTCAAGCCTAGTGTGGACAGTTTGAAATAGGAAACAGGGGGATTGGCAGGATCACCAGCTATTTCACACATAGAAAGTAATATAAAGAGAACAGGATATTTTTAACATGGTACAACAGACATATCAGGAATATGAAATGTTGGGGTAACATACACTGTAAGTCACAATAGATGTTTTGTGTTAGTACTGTATCTTGTTATAGCTATCCTCACTGGCCCCAGAACCTTAACTTTTGCCTGCACCAAACTGCCTTGTGATGCTGGGCAATGCCATGTTGCTGGTGACGTCATTGTGTACCCTCAAAGCACTGTATCCGCACAGATATAGCGTCTTTCACATGATGATTGCTGTCAAATGCCCAATGTCTACAGTTAAAAAAAAATGTAAACAAAGCGGTGCAACGATTTTCGTTGCATGCTAGTCTCATATTGAAACTGAAGAGGTTAAGGCTAACGTGATTCCGATATTCAAAAAGGGCCAGAGACATATCCCGGGAAATTATAGGCCTGTCAGTCTGACATCAATAATATGTAAACTTTTGGAGGGGATGATAAGGGACTATATCGTAGAGTATGCTAAAGACAACAACATCATCAGTAGTAACCAGCACGGGTTTACAAATGGGCGATCTTGTCAAACCAATCTCTTAGCATTCTACGAGGAAGTGAGCTGTGAGCTAGATAGGGGGAGACCAGTGGATGTGGTGTACTTGGATTTCGCTAAGGCGTTTGATACAGTTCCCCACAAGCGCTTAATTTATAAAATAAGGTCTGCAGGTATCGACAGCAGGGTTTGCTCTTGGATACGGAATTGGCTAAAAGGCCGTGTCCAAAGGGTAGTAATAAACAGCGCATACTCAGACTGGTCTGAGGTAGTAAGCGGGGTGCCCCAGGGCTCAGTCCTGGGACCAACCTTGTTCAATTTATTCATAAACAGCATTGAGGACGGGATCAGTAGTTCGTTATCAGTTTTTGCAGATGACACAAAATTGGCCAGGGCAATAACTGCACAGCATGAAGCAGATATCCTACAGAATGACCTGGACAAAATTACGGAGTGGGCAACGACATGGCAAATGAGGTTTAATGTGGAGAAGTGTAAGGTTTTGCACTTGGGGACCAAAAACATAAAAACACAATACACGTTAGGAGGGGAACCCTTGGGGGAATCAAAAATGGAGAAGGATCTGGGAGTCTTAGTTGATGATAGATTAGGCAACAGCATGCAATGCCAAGCGGCAGCTTCCAAAGCCAACAGAATATTAGCATGCATAAAGAAAGGGATGTATTCCAGAGATAAGACTATAATCCTTCCACTTTATAAAACTCTGGTCCGACCGCATCTGGAGTATTCTGTCCAGTTCTGGTCGCCAGTCCTCAGGAGGGATGTGTTGGAGCTGGAGAAAGTCCAGAGAAGGGCAACTAAACTAATTAGGGGGTTGGAGGACCTTACCTATGAAGAGCGGCTGCAATCGCTCGATTTATTTTCCCTGGAGAAAAGACGTCTGAGAGGGGACATGATAGCAATTTATAAATATCTTAATGGGGATCTCAGCTTAGAAGAAAAGCTGTTCATTCGAAGGAATTGCATGAGGACTCGAGGACATACAATGCGATTAGAGGAGAAGCGTTTTAACCTCAGGCAACGTGGGGGGTTCTTTACTGTTAGGGCTACAAGATTGTGGAATTGTCTACCACAAGAGGTGGTTTCTGCGGGTAGTATGGTGACTTTCAAAAGACTCTTAGACTTACATCTCAAGGATCAGGAGATTGAGGGCTATGTTAGATGATTACAGTCACACACACCTACACAGGTTGAACTGGATGGACTATTGTCTTTATTCAACCTCACCTACTATGTAACTTTCATAGTGATGTCATGTGATGAATTGTTTTGTATGTATTCTTTCGTTTCTGAGCATGCCTAGTCTTGCTCTTACGATTTTTTTTGGACGAAAACTGTACTAATTAAACGGAAATCGGACGTTGTATTGACATATGATTAAACATTTTATAGCCTGCACATCCAGATTTTGTCATCCGAAAATTCGTAATCGCCTGTCGAAAGCACTATACGAAAATCGGCAGGTCGGACGAAATTTTACTTCCGATTTTCATATCGTATGTACGGGCCTTTAGGCATATTTCAGGACAAAAAAAAAAGTGCAAAAAAACCCATAATTCTTTAAGTACGTTTTCTGTGCATTTATCTGATATTTTTAAATTGATGACAGGGTCTCTTTAAAGTCTATTTAAAAATATATGTTCGATCTAAGTCTACCCTGTCCACACGGTGACAGCTGCTGTGCTTTTTCAGTGCAGAACAGCGTTTTCACCCTATAGTAGAAAAGTATCAAATGTTGGGGTAGGAATAAAGGGTAATAAAACTCTTTTACCAGGGGCCAAAAAAAAAAAAAAGATCGTATTAAGTCCCAGACTTAATTATACAGTACACGTCATTTTTAATTTGACCATAGCTCCCCTTTAAATACTTTCTTATTGGTGTCCCTTTTATCCTGCAGTTGCTTTTTCAAACTTGATGGTACATTTTCCTAATGCTTTGACAGTATGATTTGTTTTCTTTCTCATTTGTTCGTATCAAGAGAAAACAGGGTTTTTGAAACAACTATTGCTGTATGAGTCACTATAATTGCCCAGACAACTTCAGCGTTGTTCTGATCTGATCTCCGGCACATATGAATCTATTAGATTCCCCCTAAACGACCTCCACTACAAAACAATCTGGCAAATGTGATTCACATCCAACTAAAACTTTGTGTTTCTAGGAAATTAATTCCATGGCAAAAGCTCTGATGACTGATTTTGTCTTCTGTGGGTCTTTTGCAAACAAGGTTTTCATGGGAATCATTCTGTCTTCAGTGTGTTTGAGATTCTGAATCATATTTTGCATCCACCTACACTTATTTGATAAGAGCAGTTATTAAAAGAGTAAAGCTTTTATTGGTCATCCTTGTCTTCTTGGAAACAGGAGTGCAATTACTTGTGCCCTCATGTGACCCAGAATCAGGTAAACACCCTGCCCACCCCCCCTGTACTTACCTGGTGATAAGTGGTCATTGTCCATGCAGCTGGTGTAACAGTCTGGGGATTTGAAAACTCTGCTCTTCTCCCCCTTTTATCTGCTGGGCTTCCAGGACAGATCATAGCAATTCTGATTGGTCAGCAAGACTGGCACAGAGACCTGCTCTGATCCATCCTGGAAGCCTCATAGAAAAAAGGGGGAGAAGAGCAACAATTTCAAAATCTCAGACCGCTGCACCGACTGCATGTGTACTGACAGCTTATCACTCACAGGGTAACTACAGCAGGGACTGAAAGGTGGGGAAGGTGTAAGGCATTCACCTTTTCATGTTTTCTGAAAAGATGATCTAAACCCTTTAAGGTCTTATCCATCCTTTTGCAGTCCAGCCATAATAAAGGGAACCTGTTACAGCCCTCTAACCTTCCTGACTAGCAATACAAAGAATAGAGCAGCTTCTTTCCTTATTTGCCAGAAAGCCACTCAGAGAGGGTCTGGGGCTGTAACTGTCTCTCTGTAAACTGGTTTTATTTAGGATGAGGGGTGACTGACCCCTGTGATAACTGCAAGCACAATTCACACAACCACAGACGGATTAGGGTGCAAATTCAGATGTGCCATAGATGCTGCTTGTGTTGTTTTTCTTGTTGAGTTGTAGGCTACATTCGCTGTAAAATTTTATTTTATTATTTTGTTCCTGCATTTAATGATAATTGCTTTTTTTTTTTTTATACCGGAATGCATGGTCATGAATGTCCTCCGACACAGATTTTTGTATTTTGTGTTACGGATCTGAATGCAAGTACTGTTAACACACCTATGTGAATGTCTCCTTTGAAAAGCTGCATTCAGATCTCTTAAAAATAAAAAATAAACACTTTAAATGCGTTTTTTTTTTTTTTTTTATACGGTCGTGTGAATGAGGCCTTAATCTTCAAAAAGCTTGCTGACCGTAACCATATATTTTTATCCAGGGAGCATCGGGTGAATGAACTGGACAGAAACACTTTTATTCAAAATTATGAGACCTGGATGCAGTGTGTGGAGAAGATGGAGAATAACCTCACCATGGGAACTGCAGGAACGTATGAAGCGCTGAAGGAGCAACAGGCAATGTATGAGGTATGAGCTGCTGACAATATGCAATATCTGTATTTAAAAATGACAAAGATGCAAGTAAACTAAACCACTATTCAATGGAAAAGCATGCAGCCAATATTGGGATATAGCCCCTGCCGACCTCATTCGCTTTATACCCTCTTAGCTAACAAAACTTAGTGTACTGAAGGTGCTGCTTTGTGTTGATGTGTATTAGATCTACATACATTGATTTTAGGTAGCGCCAATGCAGGACCCCTCAGTACAAAGATAGGGGGTATTTGTAATGGGGAAAGGTTTGTCCATCCCTGCAGAGTGTTATAGCCATTTCCCCAACATGTGAACACCCTATTGTCAGTAGCAGTAGTAAGAAGTATGTTACCAGCCATTGTTATTACTACTTGAGTAATGCCAGTTTCGGTGTTAGTAAAAAGTTTTTTTTTGACGTGGCCACAGCTGGGACAAATATGTAACCTGCTATTACTGACCTTGTCCTGTAAATGCTAGTTGCCTGGCTGTTTTTGGTGCTTTCTGATCAGCTTTCATCAAAATTTTCGAATCGGCATATACTTCTGGATCAGTGAAACAAACTATTGAAGACGCAAGATCCATGTGATAGCCAGGCAAAAAAGCATTTTCAAAACCGGAGTTTAGCAGGAGTAGCCTCCATATTTATCCTAGGTGAGGAATAATTCAAAACCGAATATTAGATCACCAAACGTTCATCTTACAGTGATTGTAAAGGGTATTTTTTTTTTCAAATAAAAAACATGTTATACTTACCTGCTCTGTTTTGCACAGAGCAGCCCCATTCCTCCAGCCACAGTGTCCTCCTTAATTATTTCATCTATTTCAAGTATCAATATATAACGCCAACAATTTTCACAATGGTTTACATATATTGTACTTTCACATCACTCCCTGCCCTCAAGGAGCTTACAATATAAGGTCCCTGCCTCACATAAATACATCTACTAGGGCCAATTTGGACAGGAGCCCATTAACTTACCAGTATGCCATTGGACCGTGGGAAGAAACACACACAAGAACAGAGAAAACATACAGACTCCATGCAGGTAGTGTCCATGTTACCCTAGTGCTGCAAGGCAGAAGTGCTAACCACTAAGCCACTGTGCTGCCTGACCAGGACCTAAATAATGGAGCAACAATGTAAATTGAACACTCTTTAAGAATCTCTTAAAGAATAGTCTTTGTCTAGCGTAAAACCGGAGTTGTCTCAATAGAGGTGTTGTAAAGGTACTTGTGACAGCAAATTCTGTACTGCCTCTGCTTCAGATCAGCAACACTTTATATTCCGTTCAAACATGTTTAATTAAAACATACAGTATATTCGCTGACTAAGGCTTCCACCCAAAACTAAAACACCCCTTTAAATTGGGTTTAATGGTTAAAAATACATGCACTCCTGCTGGATCTTCTGTGTTTCCATTGGTCATAATGTTCTTGCGGTCCTTTGTTGCTTTCTTTCTAGTGGTTGCCATGTACTCTCATCCATTGTTATAAATCAGAGCCTAACCGTGTATAGAAACATACAAATCATATGTAAATATACGCAAATCCCTTAAGTGTCCATACAACAGTAATGTGTCCTCCAAAAGTGACAAGTAGATATAAATCAGTTCAAATGTGTCCATAAATCCTAATCATGTCCTTCAGAAGTGCTCTTCGTGCCACAAAACCACAAACTCAATGTGCTTTTCTCTCCACCACATATATAACACATTTAACAGAACACCATTATATTTTAGCGGTCTACAGTAAACCCCCCTCCATTGCGGGGGTTACATTCCGGACCCAGCCGCGAAAAGTGAAATTCCGCGAAATAGAAAAACCCTATTAAAATGCATTGTAGGCATGATTTTTTTACTGTCACTGTACGTGTAAAAGCATTTTAAGGTCTTTAAACACACTTTTAAAACAATAGAAACTCATTTAAACACATAAAAGATACTAAGAGACATAGCAAGAGCTATGGAAAACACAAAAATATTTAATTTTTAATGATTTATATAGTAAAATAACATTACAAAAAAAAACGTGAATTACCGGGACCGCAAAAACTGAACCGCGATGGAGCGGGGGGATTACTGTATAACCCTTTAAAGCTCCTCCACTTGCTCCTACTGCTACAAAGGAGTTGTTCACCACCATTTCAACTGATTTATATCTACTTGTCACTTTTGGAGGACACATTACTGTTGTGTGGACACTTCAGGGATTTAAGTATGTTTACATATGATTTATATGTTCTGCTGATTTAGGTAATTAGTAGCTTGGCTTCTTTCATTTATATATTGTTTTAGCTGAGTGAGTTTGCACTATTGAGCTGCAGCTGAGAGGAGCGGAATTTCACATTATCTATCGTATTGCGCCAGGGATATATTTATAGTAATTTACCTGTCTGTCCTGTTAAATGTCATCTGAAGATATTTGCATCCAAAATTAGCACACTTTTATGTTTATAGTGTAAAACTCTTTAAAGCAGCCGTTTTCATTTTTTTGCAAAAATAGATTATAGAATCCTATGTTAAGATTATGATTGTTTTGAGGTATGCCATCAATAATTTATTTTGTTTTGCAGAAGCTACAAGCTGAAATAGCCATAAATGAGCACATTTTGCATGCCTTTTTTACCAAAGCTTTGAGTGTCCTGGAATCAGAGGAAGAAGAAAACAGGTCAGTGGATTTATTTGTTAAAGAGCAGCGAGTACAAATTAATACATACTCTTCCAATACTATTGTAAGGAGCAGGGCCACTGTTAGAAATCATGGGGGCCCGTACAGCCTACCTGATGGGGCCCCCAACCCTGCCCCGGCCCTGCCCTCTGACCCCCCATACCTGCCTAAAAAAGAAATGCAGCATTGTCTTCAATGGGGGAAAAAAAGGGGCACTGGTTCTCAGTCAGGAGAGATGGGGGTCCTGGTGCTTAGTAGGGAGAGATGGGGGTCCTGGTGCTTAGTAGGGAGAGATGGGGGTCCTGGTGCTTAGCAGGGCGAAATGGGGGTCCTGGTGCTTAGCAGGGAAAGATGGGGGTCCTGGTGCATAGTGGGGAGAGATGGGGGTCCTGGTGCTTAGTTGGAGCAGATTGTGGCCACTGCCTGTCAGTGGGGGAGGGGGAGGGCACTGGTTCTAAGTGGGGGTAGATGGGGGGGGGGGTCCTGGTGCTTAGTGGGGAGAGATGGGGGGGTCCTTGTGCTTAGTGGGGGCAGATTGTGGGCATGGTCAGCCAGTGGGGGCAGATTGTGGGCATGGTCAGCCAGTGGGGACAGATTGTGGGCATAGTCAGCCAGTGGAGGAGGGGGCACTGGTGCTAATTGGGGAGAGATGGGGGTTCTGATGCTTAGTGGAGGGAGATGGGGGGGGAGGGGTCCTGGTGCTTACTGGGGGCAGATTGGGGGCACTGCTAGTCTGTGGGGGAGGGGGCGCTGGTGCTAAGTGAGGGGAGATGGAGGTCTTGGAGGTTAGTGTCCTCAGTATACTTTACCATTTGGTTCAGAGCAGTGCTTTGATGTTGGTCTTGGCTGCTTGGTAGCTTCACTGAATCTTGGCAGTTGGGGCTGCAGGATTGCATTCTGGCAAGACCACATGTTGGTCAGACCTTAGTTGGAGCATGGAAGAGCTAGGAGGGGCATGAACAGCCTAGTGAAAGCTAAATAATAAGTCCATAAAGGATCTGAAATAAGAATAGAGGAGAGTGGAGGCAATAAGGTGATGCCATTTGTTTGAAACGGAATCCTCTGCAGTCTATGGAGGACAAATATTCAGGAAAGAACCAGGAATGTAATTTTCTAAATTTCTGGAAATGCTAAGTGTTCAGTGACCGATTTCAAGAACAGATTTTGCGAGCGTGGAGTCTCCATGTGATTTACCTGTATGAAAACCTGAGGTCAAGGACAGATAGGCCACGTTCCCTTTTTTCCTTTTTTTTATTTATTTTTTTTTATTAACGTTGTTAATTCAAAGCAATTACCAAACAATTATTTATTTTTATAAAACAGATACTGCACATTATATCTTCCTGTAAAAGAAGGGAAGTTCTTACAGCACGTCCACTGAGGGTGCCGACGTCTGCAGTCTGGAGTTGTTGGGAGTCCTTTTTGGCCGCCTTGGGTGTTGCAGGGCACTTTGCCCTCTCAGCTGAGGTTTTTACTACCAACATGCAAGACTTCATGGCCCATATTACCCTGGTATTTGCCAGCTCTGATCACAGAGGCCACAAGCACGCTCTCAGGCCTTCTCCAGTAGGTTCTGTATGTGATTTACCCACATGCTTAGTGGCTTCTGAGTCATTGGCCACAGACTGTCTGATTTTTAGTCTCTCAAATCCTTGTCGGATGAGCTTACCCCGAGGAGTTACAATCTACTGCTATTGCTCCCAAATCAAAGAATGTTTTGGCTCTTATTAATGCGGTGCTCACCACCTTGAACCTGGAGGATCAGCTTGTCTGTTTTACTATTGCCACTTCCAGCCTGGGGTCATATAGGGCCCCTAAGCTGGCAAGGATTTCTCTTTGCGCCTGCTTTTCCAGCAGTTTTGTATATGAAGATTGGAAGCAACCTAAAAGTTTGTTTGATCCCCTTAAGCGCTTGCTTGCCTTGTATCCATTTGTTGTGGATTTTTTTCTTAAGTGGCCCGTTCTCACTGTGGACCTGGCCATGTGTCGTCTAGCCATAGTCGACTTAACAAGGGGACTAACGTACTGGTGTTGGCTGCTTCTGCTTTTAAGAACCCAGTCAGTAAGTGGGTAAAATAGCTGCACTGAACCAGGTCTGTCCACCTCAATCTAGCCTTTAGCTCGGGTTCACACTAAGGGCAGGTTTGAAACCGCACAAGTTTAAGCCCGCATTTTAGTGCGAGGGGCGATTTGACAGACATCTGTGCAGGTTAATGCACAGATGTCTATTGAAATCGCCCCCAAAGTGACCAAAAGTAGTGCAGAAACTACTTTTACTAATCAGTGTGGTGCCGCAAAGTCGGCGTCGCACCAATTCGGACGGTGCCGTTGCCGGCAATAGACTCTGATTTGACATGTCAAATTGGCTTGATGGAAATGGGGTCGTAATTCCACATGAAAGGATGCAGGTCTAGCTCGCAATTGCAGACTAAAGGAAGTTACGACTCAAGGTACAACTAAGCGCATAGAGCACTAAATGCGTCAACGCTGTTCCTGTCCTGTAGACACTGTATATGTGTCTGTGTGTTTTGATGGATTGTCTTTAATAAATTCCTGCAATCTTCTACATATCTGAGTAGGGTGATCTACTTTTTTATTCCGGTCAATAATTGTTTGGAAATCCTTTCCAGAACTATTTCCCTGGCGGATCCCACCCTGCACCCTATTCCGGCCGTGACTTCGCTTTGTCAAACCATGTCTGACTTGGTGAAATCCCTTAACAGATTTCACCACTGCTGCTGATTCGCACTCTGCTAGTTGAGTGTGTGGAGCAGGTGGCTGTTATGCTAAATGTCAGATGATAACTTACTATCAGTTCATATGTAAAGGGCATTTTGGCTTAAGTACAAGCACTGCAGAACTGTCTTGTAATCGTTTGATGCTTTCTAAGGATGTCCTAATCAAGGATGTTACTGGTGGCAAGAGCAGAAAAAGCCCAAAGCATTAATTTCTCCATCTTTAGTACCTTCAGTGTAGAGGTCCTCCAAGGACCTCACAAATGCTAGCTCTCCAAGTCTGTCAAACTCTCGGACAAGCCTTTCTTCACATGAAGGTTGGCCTCCACTTTCCGGTGGGGAGACATCTGTTGACCTTTGAAGGCACTTGGACAACTTGCATTTTTCATTCTGGATTGCTGGGTGCAAGAGGTAGTGCCCCAGAGCTACCAGCATCCCTCCCCCCCCCCCCCTACTTGTTTTCCTCCTAAAAACCCTTCTGTGTCCTCACAGGCTGGCAGATCTCGATCAGGCTCTCTTGGGACTTCTAGACCAGAGTATAATTGTCCTCGTCCTTACTGCAGAATGGGGTTAGGGGTTTTTGTCCAACCTGTTCGATGTTCCAAAACCAAAGGGGTGCATTCACCCCATCTTTGACAACAAAGCTTTGAATGTTTGTTTGGGCCCAATTTCAGTTCAAATCAACCAGACCTGTCATTGCCTTGGGGCTTATGTTTGCCTTTTTCAAGGTGGTTCCCTTTTGTGTCATTTCAGATCAGGCATCTACGAAACAATGTTTTGTCATTGCGCGATTAACCTGTCCAGTCCCTCGACAGACTAATTTGGTTGACTTCAATGACCAGGCTATCCTTGGCTGAGTGGTTTAAATATCGGGCTCTGCAGTTGGGAAGTTCTTTCTTCCCTTTTTCCGAAGATCCTCACAATGGATGTCCATTAAAGTCCACAAATTTTCTTGTTATTTGTTGCTATTACTAGATTAGTGTCTAAACTGGGCACCTTAGCTTGGGAAGAACTCTTTTCTTTTACAGGGACAAGGTGGTGTCGCAGCCCAGGACTTTCTTTTGCTTAAGGTTGTCTTTGCCTTTCACATAACTAGGACATTGTTTTCCCATCCCTTAGTCCAGCTCTGGTTCATCAATAGAAAAATTCCTTCTAATGTCTGGATGTGGTCCAGGATATGCGAGTGTCTCAACCACTGTTTGTTTTTTTTCTAAAAAACTGATTTTACTTTTGTAAAAAGTGCATCGGAAGTGCATTGCAGCTTCTTGTTCCAACATCTAGTTGTTTGAACAGACTATTTTTCAGGCATATGGGCTCAAAGGTTGGGTTTGTTTCTTTCCAGTTAAGGCTTACTCCTCTAGGGCTGTAAGAGGCTCATGGACTTTTTTTTCCCCATCAAGCCTCTGTTTCCCATATATGCAAGGCCGCCATCTGCTGTTCTCTTTGTACGTCCTACCAGGCGGATGTTTTTTCATGCGAAAGGTCCTTTAGGCAGCTCTTTGAGCTGCAGCCAATCCCAGATTATTTTATTGGACCTGTTGAGAATTGTTTGCTGTTGTCTATCTCCCAGTTGGGCTGCTTTTGAACATCCCAAAAATGTAAGACCTTGTGTCCCTCAATGGATGAGAAAAAATATATTTTTTTTTTTTTGTACTTACTGTAAAATGCTTTTGTTTAAGTTCATTGAAAAACACAGATCCCACCCCTAGTATTCTCGGTACTCCATAGCTGAAAAACGGAGACATGCTGGTAGTAGTAGAGTTGGCCTACTGGTGCCTCCTGTAGGCATTAGTATAACACAAAGTTTTAAAAGTTACTGTGACACTCAATGGACTACAACAAAAGGATTTTATGTGGAGTACAGAAACCCTATTTTAAATTGCACTATTCATGAAGCATTATCATGAAGTTTTCCGTCAGGTGGCAGGTGCTATCCATAATATCTGCATTAACAAAATTAAGATTTTCATAGTCATGGATTATATTACCTGTATTCTATTTTTTTCAGAGGTGAGGTAATTTTAAATCTGACCTCCTTAAAGGAGAAGTGGCAGAGTGTGATAAGCCTGGTGCAGCAGAGGAACCGAGAGAACACCATTCTTCTGAAGCAGTGGAGGCAGTTCAGAATCTCCAAACAAAGACTTGAAAATAATTTGAGTGGGGTGCAGGCTGTTCTTTCTAGTGTCAGTCCACAGAAATGTCACAGCCTAATCAATGCTGAAAAACTCCTTTACAATTTTAAGGTGAGTGTGTTCAGAGGATGCTATTGTGTAGCAATATTTATACAAAAATATTATTTACTATCTCTAGTGCCAGGCTAGTTCCATGGTCATTTTTTTTATTTTATTGGTAAAGCAAATGCATTTTCAAGGATTATTATTATTAAGGATTTCTATAGCGCCAGCAATTTACGCAGCGCTTTACAATATTAGAGGGAGACAGTACATATCAGTGGCGGCTGGTGAAGTTTTAAGATGGGGGGGCGCAAGACCCCGCCCTTCTATTTTGGCCCCTCCCATTTCTCAGAAGCCACACCCCTTATAGACCCCACCCATTTTGTCCCCTGTATTTTGCTTGCGTGAACCAATTCTCCCAATATATCACATATTAAGGGCTCCATCAGTACTAGTATATCCCATAATAGGGAGCAGGGGCCCTATTATGGGATACACTGACAGAGTGGCACAAACCCCACAGTACAGACCCCCTAGCACAGACCACACAGTACATGCCCCCTTTCAATGTAGTGACCAGCGTACATGCCCCCTTTCAATGCAGTGACCAGCGTACATGCCCCCTTTCAATGCAGTGACCAGCGTACATGCCCCCTTTCAATGTAGTGACCAGCGTACATGCCCCCTTTCAATGCAGTGACCAGCGTACATGCCCCCTTTCAATGTAGTGACCAGTATACATGCCCCCTTTCAATGTAGTGACCAGCGTACAGGCCCCCTTTCAATGCAGTGACCAGCGTACATGCCCCCTTTCAATGTAGTGACCAGTATACAGGCCCCCTTTCAATGTAGTGACCAGTATACAGGCCCCCTTTCAATGTAGTGACCAGTATACATGCCCCCTTTCAATGCAGTGACCAGCGTACATGCCCCCTTTCAATGCAGTGACCAGCGTACATGCCCCCTTTCAATACAGTGACCAGCGTACATGCCCCCTTTCAATGTAGTGACCAGCGTACATGCCCCCTTTCAATGCAGTGACCAGCGTACATGCCCCCTTTCAATACAGTGACCAGCGTACATGCCCCCTTTCAATACAGTGACCAGCGTACATGCCCCCTTTCAATACAGTGACCAGCGTACATGCCCCCTTTCAATGTAGTGACCAGCGTACATGCCCCCTTTCAATACAGTGACCAGCGTACATGCCCCCTTTCAATGTAGTGACCAGCGTACATGCCCCCTTTCAATGCAGTGACCAGCGTACATGCCCCCTTTCAATGTAGTGACCAGCGAACATGCCCCCTTTCAATGTAGTGACCAGCGTACATGCCCCCTTTCAATGTAGTGACCAGCGTACATGCCCCCTTTCAATGTAGTGACCAGCGTACATGCCCCCTTTCAATGCAGTGACCAGCATACATGCCCCCTTTCAATGTAATGACCAGCATACATGCCCCCTTTCAATACAGTGACCAGCGTACATGCCCCCTTTCAATACAGTGACCAGCGTACATGCCCCCTTTCAATACAGTGACCAGCGTACATGCCCCCTTTCAATGTAGTGACCAGTATACAGGCCCCCTTTCAATGTAGTGACCAGCGTACATGCCCCCTTTCAATGCAGTGACCAGCGTACATGCCCCCTTTCAATGCAGTGACCAGCGTACATGCCCCCTTTCAATGCAGTGACCAGCGTACATGCCCCCTTTCAATGCAGTGACCAGCGTACATGCCCCCTTTCAATGCAGTGACCAGCGTACATGCCCCCTTTCAATGTAGTGACCAGCGTACATGCCCCCTTTCAATGCAGTGACCAGCGTACATGCCCCCTTTCAATGCAGTGACCAGCGTACATGCCCCCTTTCAATGCAGTGACCAGCGTACATGCCCCCTTTCAATGCAGTGACCAGCGTACATGCCCCCTTTCAATGCAGTGACCAGCGTACATGCCCCCTTTCAATGCAGTGACCAGCGTACATGCCCCCTTTCAATGCAGTGACCAGCGTACATGCCCCCTTTCAATGCAGTGACCAGCGTACATGCCCCCTTTCAATGCAGTGACCAGCGTACATGCCCCCTTTCAATGCAGTGACCAGCGTACATGCCCCCTTTCAATGTAGTGACCAGCGTACATGCCCCCTTTCAATGCAGTGACCAGCGTACATGCCCCCTTTCAATGCAGTGACCAGCGTACATGCCCCCTTTCAATGCAGTGACCAGCGTACATGCCCCCTTTCAATGCAGTGACCAGCGTACATGCCCCCTTTCAATGCAGTGACCAGCGTACATGCCCCCTTTCAATGCAGTGACCAGCGTACATGCCCCCTTTCAATGCAGTGACCAGCGTACATGCCCCCTTTCAATGCAGTGACCAGCGTACATGCCCCCTTTCAATGCAGTGACCAGCGTACATGCCCCCTTTCAATGCAGTGACCAGCGTACATGCCCCCTTTCAATGCAGTGACCAGCGTACATGCCCCCTTTCAATGCAGTGACCAGCGTACATGCCCCCTTTCAATGTAGTGACCAGCGTACATGCCCCCTTTCAATGCAGTGACCAGCGTACATGCCCCCTTTCAATGCAGTGACCAGCGTACATGCCCCCTTTCAATGCAGTGACCAGCGTACATGCCCCCTTTCAATGTAGTGACCAGCGTACATGCCCCCTTTCAATGCAGTGACCAGCGTACATGCCCCCTTTCAATGTAGTGACCAGCGTACATGCCCCCTTTCAATGCAGTGACCAGCGTACATGCCCCCTTTCAATGCAGTGACCAGCGTACATGCCCCCTTTCAATGTAGTGACCAGCGTACATGCCCCCTTTCAATGCAGTGACCAGCGTACATGCCCCCTTTCAATGCAGTGACCAGCGTACATGCCCCCTTTCAATGTAGTGACCAGCGTACATGCCCCCTTTCAATGTAGTGACCAGTATACATGCCCCCTGCAGAGGTATGGCAGTGGGAGAGATGGGATCAGGCAGAGGGATGGCGGTGGGAGGGATGAGGGCATGAGGCAGAGAGGGATGGCAGTGGGAGGGATGGTCATGGGATGAGGCAGAGCAGAGGGGGATGGCGGTGGAAAGGCTGGATGGATGGATGGATGGATGGTCATGGGATGAGGCAGAGCAGAGGGGGATGGCGGTGGAAAGGCTGGATGGATGGATGGATGGTCATGGGATGAGGCAGAGCAGAGGGGGACGGCGGTGGAAAGGCTGGATGGATGGATGGATGGATGGATGGTCATGGCCCATGATGACCATCCATCCAGCCTTTCCACCGCCATCCCCCTCTGCTCTGCCTCATCCCATGACTCATGGGATGAGGCAGAGCATAGGGGGATGGCGGTGGAAAAGCTGGATGGATGGTCATGGAGGACTGACAGGAGGACCACGAGGACTCACCGGTGGTGATGTCTTCTTCCAGCAGATGACTTCCGGTGGTCTGGTCTCCTCTCCGGTGCCGCCGTCACTCCCGTCCGGTGTCCACCCGACTCCATCGCCCGCGGTCCGGTCCACTGCTGCGAGTGACGTCAGCGGGGTCAGCGTTGGATGTCCTGGATGCTGTGATTGGTCCAGGCTGGAGGCTGGACCAATCACAGCCAGGAATCCACGAAGTGGGGGTTTCCAAGGAATCTGCCTTGCGCCCAGGTTACGCCCCCCACGCCCCCCAGAAGGCAGCCAATCGGCGCCTCTTCTGGGTGGTAACCCCACCCCCCCACCCCCTCCACATCGGCTGGCGGCGGCGGCGGCGGCGAACGCAATTTTTTTTTTTTTCAAACTTTATTGCTCGTTTTGCAATCTTTTTTTTTTTTTTTTTTATCTTTTTTTTTTTTCTTCCTTTTTTCAGGGGTGGCGGCGCCCTGGCGCCCCCTATGCACCGGCCGCCACTGGTACATATACAGTACATATACAATACAATAAAATACAAGAGGATTTAGAGGGCCCTGCTCAGAAGAGCTTACAATCTAATTATTTAAATATGCATGGCCTATAAAAAGTTTCCATAGACTATTAAGACAGGGTGAATTTATTTTGTTGATTTTTTTTTATAGATTCTTTTATGTTAAATATAAACCAAAGTGTTTTAAATTAGTCACAAGCAAAAAAAGCTAAATAATTGAATGCAAAAGTATAAACCCTCCCTTTAAAATTACACAGCTAAATCATCCCCAGCAATCATTTTCCAAAATCACATAATTTATTAATTATAAATAGTGTATATATATATATAATATAGTAATTCCTTAAATTGTCATGTTGTTCCTTTGTTTTGTTGTAGTATTAGCTTTTAAGAAAACACACACCTATTAAATAAAAAGGGCACCAAACCATTCTTTTTAACAACAATCTTCTCAATAAAATGTGAATTTGTATTTTATGCATGTATTTTTCTCTGTAAAAGCCTCTCTTGTGTAGACATCTTGAAGCCCCAATACTTCTGCTGGGCACCTTCTACTTAGATGTGATGTCAGCAGCAACAGCAGACTCAGAGCTGTCACTTAAGTGACACTATATAGTATTCACCTTCGCTCCTCCCCCAGCAGCCACAAAAAAGTTTGTAGGGAAGTAAGGGGAGGGACAGAGGAGCTGTGCCAGCACTGAGTAACTAGACACTCAAGTAGAGGAGAAGGCTATGTTGTGCAAGGAGGGAGGGGGCTCTACAGTACAGACTACACCTGCATGAGACAAATTTTCTAACAGGTTTAACGGCAATATTGCAAGTAAATTGTAAATGATTTATGGTAAGGAAAGACACTGTATGTAAGCATTTAAAGAATAACTCCAGGAATTACAGGTTTTAAAAATTTGCTGGTTTATAATGTAAAAGGGATAATGTCCAATGAGGTGTATGCCACTTTGCAGACTTCTGTCTTTTATTTACTTTTTCACTGTTGGTCAGAAGCTATACTTCTGGCGATCTGACGGCGAACCTTTTGGGTCCTAGATGTAGAAGCTGCAGAGTCATGTGCAGCTGCTGTTGCCCACCCCTTCTCTTCTCTTGCCCAATCTTTCCTGTTCACAATTTAAAAAAGTATTCTGCGAATAGATCGCAGATGAGAGGGAATGGCAAACCATTGCAAAATCTGTTTGGTCAGTGTGCTGGGAATATTGCAATACTCCAGGCACTCAGTAAGTGGAAAATAAGAGCTAGGTCCAGGAGGTGGCATGTTAATTTTGTAATATAGTATGTGTGTGTGTGTGTATGTGTGTATATATATATATATATATATATATATATAATGTATTTATATAATGTATTTATAAATGCCATTAGAGCTGAGTTGCAAAAGCTAAATACTTGTTTATGCCTAGGATTCCTGCAACAAGGACTTTTACATACTCAATCCACTGCTCCTGCAGTCTTCCTTCATGCTGTAAGACAGGGGTGCTCAACCTGTGGCCCGAGGAGCCCTTTGATGTCGACCTAAAACCAAGGAATTGCATGCCCATGCTCTGGGATGGTGGGTCGGCAAACCCAAATTGCTATCAGTGGGTTGCTGACCTGCCATCTCAGAGCATCAGGGTGCATGGCACCTGCAGGGGAGGAAGCAGGCAGCCACAGAGGGAGCATAAGCCAATGCTCCCACTGTAATGCCGGTTCCTGTCCCAGGTGAAGTGATACCGTCGCCTCGGACCTTTCTAGCAGCCTGGACAGTGGTACCAGCAGAAGCTGGAAGAGGAAAAGGTCAGTGTATTAAACATCACATACACTGCACTTTTGCAATCGGATGTTCCTGCAGGGTTAGTGTGCTTTCCGAAAGTGCACCACACCTTCAAGATGTAATAGAAGTCTATGGCTCAGTGCAACTAATTCGCAGGAAGACGGCAGGTGCACTGCACCACGCTGCACCTGTGGTGTGGGTAAACTCCAGCGCAGACGTGTAAAAGCAGGGGGGCATTTGGGGACGGTAAAACCCCATAGTTCATTGTGGCCCGTGACCAGTTATTAAATCACTTAAAGGGCCCTCACTCTTCAAAAAGATGAGCACCCCTGCTGTAAGATCTGGTCTCACAGCTATCTCCCAGACACTCCGTGGTTGTAGGCACTGTGGCTTCATTAGGTATCATGTGCATTGTACATGAGGATGTTGTGGGACCGCCCCAGGTTGGTGTCAGGGGGAGATTTGAGCGCTGGCTGTCGGGGAAGCGAGGGATAAAGTAAGTAAAAGTGCTGGTTTACAGGTACCATAGGCATAAATGACCATTTAAGAAATCAGATGATTCTGTATATTAAATTTTTTTTTATGTTTCAATTTATTTTTAGATTATTTTTAGGCAATGAGAAAGTAATGCTAAATTATGGTTGCATAGGTAAAATGCTCAAAATATAGTCTTGCAATAAACACACTTTCCCTTTTACGTGCTATCTACACTGAACCACTGAATTATTTACAGGAAAAGGAGCGTCATCTTAACAGGCTGCAGTCTGTTTACAACACAATGGTGGATAATGGTAAAGATTTACTAGCTGTAGCTGAGCCAGAGTCCAAGGAAGCTCTACAGTATGATCTGACTCGGCTTCAAGACTTGTGGCAGAAAACAACGCTGCAGTTGCAGGCCGTTCTCACCCACTTCAATGACACGGCTCTGGTAAGTGGCAAGTCTGATCTCATTACCAGACCTAGATGAACAACTCAGCATGTCCTATTGTTTTCTAATTTGTTTGCATCGCATGAACCTTTTGAAGTTGGATTTGTACGGAGAGGATTGGGAAGAGTCACATAAACAGCCGGTTCATGCTGTATGGGCTAAAGCGCCTGTGTAAATGAGGTCTTAAAAGCTTCCTAAAAGTGGAAGTAAACCCTCCTATCACTTTCAGCCAAGGAAGCTGCCATCTTGGCCTGTTTAATCTTCAACTGCCATGATGCTGCACGTGTTATGACATCAGCTATTGGATGGTTTGGTTGAGAGCACAACCAATGTGACAGCATTTCCGGCATGCCGGGAATCTAACAGTTTTTTGAAACTTTTAAATCAATGGGTTTACTTCCACTTTAAGGCACAAACGATCAGAAAATTGTACGAAAAATATCGCTATCGACGCAATCGTACGATAATCTAATCATTGGTACACAGTTTGAGAGCCGACCAGGGCAGGTTGGGGAAAATTATCGGATGGGACGAGCACGAAAATGTTTCTTGATGTAAACAAGCCGTCTGTCATTCTCCCCTGTGTAGAAACAGTGATCATACGGTTCTACTATGTAGGGCCGTTGATCACTGTTCCTTCAGCTCAAGCCACAGCCAATCACAGTTAGAATCACGCCCCTAGGGACACACACCACCCCTCCCTCTCAAAAAAAAAGTTAACCCCTTCACTGCCAGTGTTATTTTACAGTAACAGTGCATATGTATAGCACTGATTACTGTAGAAATGTCACTGGTAACCCCAAAAGTGTCAAAAATGTCAGTCAAGGGTCCGATCTGTCCGCCGCAATGTCGCAGTACCACAAAAAAAATTGCAGATCGCCGCCATTACGCGTTAAAAAAAAAAAAATTACAAAAATCTTTCCCTTTGTTAGTAAACGCGATAACTTTTGCGCAAACCAATCAAAATACGCTTTTTGCGATTTTTTTTTTTACCAAACATATGTAGCATAAAACAAATTGGCCGAAAATGTTAAAAAATTTTGATTTTTACATTTTTTTTTAGGAATTTGATAAAATGGAAAAAATATTGCTATTTTTGTAAAATTGACGCTATTTTTTTGTTTATAGCGCATGATCAAAAAATCGCACAGGTGATCAAATACCACCAAAAGAAAGCTCTGCTTGTGGGAAACAAAGGACGTCAAATTAGTTTAGGTACAGCGTCACACGGCCGCGCAATTGTCCGTTAAAGTCACGCAGTGCCGAATCGCAAAATAGGCCCTGGTCAGGAAGGGGGGTAAAATCTTCCGGGGCTTAAGTGGTTAAATACAATACAACACATGACATCACTTTTGAATTTGTATTCTGGCGTAGGAGAATTTTCGTAACTTTAGTACCCTCTTCATTTTCGATATGGAGATTACCATGCAAAAAAAAAAAGCGGATCATCATCTGTCCGATAATCTCATTGTGTGTGCCAGGCTTTACTGTCCGCTGTGATCTGACATAACCTTTCATTGTTCTTCTTAGAAGAGAGAAAATTTTGAAGAGAATGTGGAGGACAGAAGGAAATCTCTTCATGGCCTGAAAGTGAGAGTAGATGAACCACTGCCAACACTTCACGAGGATCTGCAAAGATTTAAACAAACCGTTAAGGTATGTTCCCAATGTGGCTGGAATGTGCTGGGGGAAGCACAAAAGAAAAGGCTTTGTAGTGTCTAATGGCCGTTTATTTCTTAACATATAATCAAATTAATAAATCCAGGACTTGGATGACGGCCCCCCCCCCCACAAAAACATGTCAGCAGTTGCAAACATTTTTTACTTGTTAATTTCTGAATTATTTTAAACAATTGTTACGTCCTCTCCAATGTATTTCAGGTTTAAACAAATTTTTTTTTAACTAAAAGCTGTAATCCAAAAAGTGTCTGATTTTATCGCATGTCATGTGACCAATTCAAGCACTGCTTGCAGCAATCACATTCCCTAGCGCAAACAAATTTTATGAAAGTTTCTCTCGTGTTCTAAAAGTGGAATGTAGAATGCGCCAAATTCATGTACCTGTCTAGAACTGGAATTTGATGCATGCTGCGCCACTTTAATAAATGCACAGGAGACGATTTTGCAAGTTTCTCTCTCTGTACACCAAAAGATTGTTGGTCTTAATTATCTCCCCTTTAATAAGATACAAAGTGTCACTATTTTATTTTGAATTTGGCGCATTATTTGTGCTACATTGTAAAAGTGGAGCATTAAGGGCTCTTTCACACGGGCGTTCCGATCAGATCCGCCTGTCAGTTTTTTAGGCGGATCTGATCGGATGCCCCATTCAGCCCTATGGAGCAGCGGATGTCAGCGGAGACATGTCCGCTGACACCCGCTGCCATCCGCATCCGATCCTGTCCGTGAAATCCGGACGGATGGAAACCCTATTTTTGCATCCGTTCAGGGATCGGATTGGATCGGATGAGAGCGGACAAGCAGTCCGCTCTCATCCAATACCCCATGACACCTCCCTCACCGCACTGCAAGCGGAGACGGAGCTGTCATCCGCCGGCTCAGCGGGGATCGGCGGATCGATCCCCGCTGAGCAGCACGGATCCGCCTACGGAGGCGGACCGTGTGAAAGAGCCCTATGTCCCGGTGTTCCGTGAGAATTACCTACCCGTGAGAAAAACCTGCCCCCGTCACTTCCGGTTCACGGCAGCCTGTGTAACGCGAGCAGTTACATTAAAACAGCTGTGCTGCACTATGAGTCATCTCCGCTCCTGTCCCGGTCACTTCCCTGCTCTCGGCTACTAAATATAAAAGCGGCGGCGGCTGTATGAAAAGATAAATCACGGAGCCGCCAGCCGCTTTTATATTTAGTAGCCAAGATCAGGGAAGTGACCGGGACAGGAGCGGAGATTACTCATAGTGCAGCACAGCTATTTTATGTCACCGCCGCGTCGGTAGGTTTTTTTAACGGACACCGAGATCGTTTCAGACTAGTGCGCATGCGCACTAGTCTGATCCTCAGCTCTTCCATTAGGTATCCGGGGCTGTGAGCATACGCACTGCTGCGCTGCTCAGCTGTTCCTGGCCGGAAGTGACGAGGGGTAGGTTTTTCTCACGGGGTAGGTAATTCTCACGTTACACCGGTTCAAACTTCTGCAATGCGGGAACGCTGAGAATATGCAGCGTGTTCCCACGTCGCATCCGCACCCCTGGCAGTTCACACTGCCATATACGATATGCAGGGGTTGTCAAAAGTTAATGACACCCCCAATTCAGATCGCATATCACAGTGCGATCTGAAAGTTTGCGCAGAATCGGATCGCACTAGTGTGAACCACCATGCAATTAGATTCAGCTGCGGATAAAAAAAAAAGGGTCATGTGCGTGTTTAGTGCGATTGCGGTGTGAATTCAGCCATACAAACTGTATGGCTGAAATTTGCACCGCACATGAGATTGCATGTAATTTAGGAGCAGTGCGCTCCGAATTACATGCGATCACTGTGATCGCACTAATGTGAACCAGCCTGAATTTGGTGCACAATCGCTCCTCTCAGAATCAAAAGTGTTGCAAATGCTTCATGATTGTGGCGCAATACATAATTAACTATAGGGATTGACACCAGAAAAGTGGCACAGCAGCTTTATTGAATTTCCCCCATAATTTGTAGGACACTTTACAGCTGATTCCAGGCTCAGAAAACATTTCCAGCATGTTGGAAAATTTCTTTGTAAATCAATTATTCTTTTTATAAATAAATAAATAATAAAATTCAGTGTAAAAAAAATGGAGCAGGGGACAACTGGAATAGCTGGGATCAACTGAAGGATAGGCAAAGCTTGTAGCCATCTAAGATATTTAAACTGATTTTAAACATTTACATTTGTTTTTTACTTACGTGCTCTGTGTAATGTTTTGGCACAGAACTGTGCTAAACATCCTCCTCTGGGTCCCCCCGCCCATGGTTCTAGCTTCCCCTGCCTTCCAAGTGAGCCAAATCCAGAGTCCCGCTGCCTGCATCTATTGACACAGACAGTAGAACTTTGCCCCTCCCCCTGCTCCCCCGTCATAGAATTTGATTGACAGAATCAGGAGCCAATGGCTCCAGCTGCTATCAATCTGCCCTGTGAGGAGGGAGAGAGAGAAGAGGGCCGCTGCTCTCAGGCACTTGCACTGGATCGAGATCGGGCTCAGGTAAGTATATGGGGGCTGGTGGGGGAATCCTGGACACATTTTATTTTTTCTTGTACAGATGGTTTGCTGGACTCTGGCCGCATCAACATTCTGTGCTATGGCCGCATACAAACTGCCCAACCAGCAGTTTGTGTGCGGACCCTGGATGCACATTGGCACTGCGTCCAGGGTTGGTATTCGCATGTAACAGCTCAGATGAGCCATTACATGCAAAAAGCAGTACCGCCTGTTATTGATTTGTACCGCTGACAGCCGCAGCTGTGTGTGCAACAGCATTTACAACCGCCAGCATAATTCTACTGATTCTTGCCGGTGGCCTCTCCTGGCCGTATCTGCTCCCATGTAAATTTAGCCTACCTATAGTGATCTAAGGCTGGACATACATTGACCCTTTTTTTTTTTTTTTTTTACTTGTTGAATGAAAAAAAATGACTTCCCACATACCCGATGTGGACGAGGGAATAACTCTCATTGTGCTATATTGTTATGACAGTAGGAAGCCTTCCCACCCTCAGAGCACATTGATTAGTATTGCTGGTTATAGCTGGCAGGCACTGATCGTTCAGGAAAAACCAGACACAAGTCAATTGGTTGTGTACAACCAGCCTGCCCATACATAGATCAAAACTCAGCCAGTCCCTGCTGAACCGGATAAGGTCAGATCCATGTATGGCAGGCTGGCCTGGTTTACACCTATGCATTTTTCAGTGCATTTTCAGTTTTACAGAAACGTACTACAGTCTATATAACACAGTTTCCTATGGGTCACGTTCACATCTGTGTGTTTTCCACTGGTGCGCTTTTTTTGGAAAGAGTCAGACTTTTTTTTTTTTCCCGCAGCCGGTTGTGTTTAGGGGTCTATAGACTTCAATGAAAATGCAGCAGAAACGCATAAAAAACGCAGTGCTGGCAAATTTTTTAAGCATTTCTGCTGGTTTCTCCTGCATGACAACACGCATCAAAAATGCATGTGAAAAAAAAGTGTAAAATGCACCTACAAAGCACATAAACTGCAACTGCATAGGTGTGAACCAGACCTTAGGCCCCTTTCACACATACCATCCGTTCAGTTCATCAGTTCAGTCACGTCAAATGTATCAGTTTTCCATCCGTTTTCCATCCGTTTTTCGTCAGTTGTCATCCGTTTTTCGTCAGTTGTCATCCGTTTTGTCGTCAGTTGTCATCCGTTTTTCGTCAGTTGTTATCCGTTTTTCATCCGTTGTCGTCCGTTTTTCATCCCTTGTCGTCCGTTTTTCATCCGTTGTCGTCCGTTTTTCATCCGTTGTCGTCCGTTTTTCATCCGTTGTCGTCCGTTTTTCATCAGTTGTTATCCGTTTTCATCAGTTGACATCCATTTTTCATCAGTTGTTATCCGTTTTTCATCCGTTGTCGTCCGTTTTTCATCCGTTGTCGTCCGTTTTTCATCAGTTGTTATCCATTTTTCATCCGTTGTCGTCCGTTTTTCATCAGTTGTTATCCATTTTTCATCCGTTGTCGTCCGTTTTTCATCAGTTGTTATCCGTTTTTCATCCGTTGTCATCCGTTTTTCGTCCGATCGTTTTTTTTGACGGATGAAAAATAGGGTATTCATCCGTTCAAAAAAACGGACATTGACGGAGGCGGATGAAAACGGATGTTAACTGATGATCATCCGTTGTCGTCCGTTTTTACATAGAGATACACTGATGTCCGTTTTTCATCCGTCAACGGATGGATGAAAAACGGACAAACGGACAGCATGTGTGAAAGGGGCCTAAAAGAGTTCAGGGTCGTTAATGATCATTTGGTTGATTGTCTGGGATTGCCCTCATTCACATTGAATGCAGCTTTGTAATCATGCAACTTCAAAGCCGCATGTCAGTGCGACTTCAGGTGTGATTTTGAAGACATCCATGCGTCTTCATGCACAGATTTCTACGCAAATCGCACCCGAAATCAGCAAAAGTCTTTCGAATCAGTTTAATAACTTATTTGCAAATCCATGTCTGCTTTTATTTAACAAGTTGTTACATTGCCTTGTGATTTTTTTTTTCTATTTTGCTTCTAGTTTGCAAACAAAACTAAATATTTAAAATGTTAATCTTTGTTTTCACACCCTGAGGATGCAGTGCTGAGTTTCCTCTTAGTATCATTCTATTGTTATGCAGTTAAAACTTCTTTAGTAACCCCTTCTGTGCCAGGTCGGAAACAGCAGCCTGTTGCATTTGGCCTTGGTTGTGGATCAGATGGCAAGTACAAGCAACTGGGGAGGCAGAGCATTGTCCCACAGTGATTGTGCTTGTAGAAACACCCAGCCCCCTTCCTATCTCCCCCTCCCCCACTGACCAATCACAAGATTAAACAGGTTTGCAACTAGCCAGAGCTGAGCCCTGTGGATTGTCTCTTGTGTTTCAATGCAGGAGCTGGAGGAAGCCTTGGATGAGTGGGGAGACGGTTTGAAAGAGCTGGATAACATGAAGGCAGAATTATCGCAGTATATCATAGCGGAGGATGGCGTGGTGCTCAAGAAGCAAGTGGAAGCTCTGCACAGGCAATGGGAAGAGTTGTGTCTCAGGGTAAGGGCAAAACTTTGTCTTTTCTTCAGGCCTGACTGTTGTGCGGCACATGAGACTATTGCGGCTGATTTGGGAAAACTGGAGAAGCAACCGCTTCCATGCGTCATCTGAATGATGGAATCTCATTGATTGCTTCGAGCAGCCCAGCCGCATTGCTTTACTTTGTTGTGCTGCTGAGTGAAACTTTTCTGATACCATTTAAACAATGGCCAGACTTTTGTGTGTTCTCCCTTTTTTTTTTTTTTTTTCTTTTTAATTATTATTATTATTATTATTATTATACAGATTTCATTTAGTGACAATTCGCACGGCTCTTTGTTTTTTTTTTTGGCAACAAAATTATTTTATTTGCCTAAATAAGTAATGTTTTTTTTAGATGTTAACACTGTGTTTACATTTCTTGTTAACGTTAATTCAGAAATGTATTGTAGCAGCTGCTGTTTATTTGCTTTTAAAATACAGTCTGTGCACTGATATATAGTATGAAGTAATACATTCAGTAGCTGCATCCTATTAGTTTTAAACAGTGTTGTGTTCATGAATGGACACCATGTGGTATCTATCCATTTTATATTATCAGGATTTGTCAAGGTGTTCTCATTGTGCAGTAGTTAATATGTTCCATGTAGAATCCTAGCAGAAACACACTTCTGGGGTTCCCGCACTAGGATGTGTCCATGTATTCTGATTGTACAGTATGATGGGTGTAGAATCCTAGCAGGCACACTTCTGGGGTTCCCGCACTAGGATGTGTCCATGTATTCTGATTGTACAGTATGATGGGTGTAGAATCCTAGCAGGCACACTTCTGGGGTTCCCGCACTAGGATGAGTCAATGTATTCTGATTGTACAGTGGTTACTATGATGAGTATAGCATCCTAGAAGGTATACACTTCTGGGGTTACTGCATTAGGATGTGTCATGGCATTGCTATTGTGCAGTGGTTAATATGTTCCATGTTGAATTCTAGAAGGTACACACTTTTCACATTTGTATGTGTCAAGGTATTCCGATTGTGTATTTGTTACTGTGTTGAGTGTAGCATCCCAGCAGGTACACACTTCTTGGGTTCCTGCACTAGGATGTGTCAAGGTATTCTGATTGTACAGTGGTTACTTTGTTGAGTGTACCATCCTACAGGAACACACTTCTGACGATCCCACACTAGGCAGCGTGAAGTGTGTTTACATTAAGTGACGGTTACTTTATTGGCTGTGCCATCCTAGCTGGTACACATCTGGGGTTCCTGCACTGGGCTGCATCAAGGGTATTTCCATTGAGTGGTAGCTACTTTATTGGCTGTGCCATCCTAGCTGGTACACGTCTGGGTTCCCTCACTAGGCTGCATCAAGGGTATTTCCATTGAGCGGTGGTTACTTTAGTGGCTGTACCATCCTAGCTGGTTCACGTCTGGAGTTTCCGCATTTCGCTGCATCAAAGGTATTTCCATTGAGTGGTGGTTACTTTATTGGCTGTACCATCCTAGCTGGTGCACGTCTGGGGTTCCCGCATTTGACTGCATCAAGGGTATTGCCATTGAGTGGTAGGTACTTTATTGGCTGTACCATCGTAGCTGGTACACGTCTGGAGTTCCCGCACTAGGCTGCATCAAGGGTATTTCCATTGAGTGGTAGTTACTTTATTGGCTGTACCATCCGAGCTGGTACACATATCTAGGGTTCCCGCACTAGGCTGCGCCAAGGGTATTTCCACTGAGCAGTGGTTACTTTGTTGGGTAGCATCCTATCAGGCACACACTTCTCCGGTTCCAGCATTATGATGTGTCAAGGTATTCCAATTGTATAGTGGTTACTGTTTAGCATCCCAGCAGGTATAAACTTTTGGGGTTCCCACATTAGGATGTTTTTAGCTTTTCCCATTGTACAGTGCTTACTCTGTTGTGTGTAACATCCTAGCTGGTACACGCATCTGATGTTCCAGTTTTTTTAGGCATCTGGCTCCATTATTGCATCAAAAAGACTACAGTTAAACACAGTTTAATACGCAACACAACCTGCTTTGCATTGCAGCTGTTTAGAATGGTGCCACAGCACACCTTTATGGAAGCTGGCAATGCACTTGCAGTACAGTGCACCACAGGTGTTAGGGTTATCTGCATTGACAAAAACTGCTGTTTTTTTTTTTTTGTGTTAAAAAGATCTGCCAGTCCATTCAAAATGAATAGGTTGCCTTATTATAGTCTGGTTTAACACATAAAAGCATGTGTTACTGAAGGCATAAGTGAAAAGTGGCCCTAAAACTTTTATGAGTGCAATGGAGAGATCTAAACGCTTTTAGTGTATTGCTGAATGCTGATGAGTTTATTGCATAGATCTCCACCTGTGACCTGTACTTCCAATCACATCTAATAGAACTTTATAGGAAGGTGTGTGAACTGCAGACGTAGGAAGTCTAAATAAATGCTGTGAGCCAAATAAGTCATTTGAAATGCATATGTAGCTAAACTTTATGAAAGTGCAAGTTGACAAATAAGTTTACATTCAGCCTCAACCTGGCAAGTGTGCAAAGTTTGCTGAAAATATTGCATGGAGCTGTATCAACCCCTTGATATTTGAAAAACGAGAAGGAAGGTCTAGTATAGCAACAAAATGGGAGGGCATTCAGCAGTTTTTTTCCCATTATTCACATGCACAGTGATCCGCCTCCTTAGCAGTGATCTATGGATAAATTAAGGCAAGCTGGTTAAATGGATTAACCTGGGTGCAACATGCAGAAAACTCCTGTCACTCTAAGTGTATTAGAGAGCAGCGCTTGGATTACTTGTATAGATCCAACAATTTACACAACTCTTTACGTAATTGAACATTCACATCAGTCCTTACCCTCAAGGAGCTTACAATCTAAGGTTGTAACGTACATACACACATTCTACGGCCAATTTAAACAGAAGCAAATTATACAACCAGCATGTCTTTGGAGTGTGGGAGGAAACCCATTCAAGCACAGGGAGAACATGCAAACTCCATGCAGATAGTGTCCTGGCTGAGACCTGAGTGTCATGGTGCAGGTATTTATTTGGTTGTGGTCCACAAAATGTGGAAAGTTTAGACACATCGGAATTAGATCAATATATATGCAAATTTCCAATAAAAACGATCAATCAAATAATCCCAGTGTACAGTCGTCTGCTCCCTGTGTTCTTGGGGATCCATTCACACAAATGCATCATGGTAATCCAAGATAACATGCAGGTATATGTGTGTTGCATTGCTGTTCATTCTGCATTTAAAAAATGGTGCAGGTGTGTTTTTGTGCAATGTGTTGACAGCCTACTCATAGTAAACGGGTTTCCTTCATTTAACGCACATGAACGCATCACAACTATGTGCCCTGGGATCTGTACAGAATCAAACTGGATCTGAACCTGGGACACTGGCGGTGACTAAATGCCCGTACACACGATACGAAAATCGGAAGTAAAATTTCGTCAGACGCCACTTTTCGGAGCGTTAGTATGGTGCTTTCAACAGCCGATTAGGAATTTTCGGATGACAAAAACTGGGTGTGCAGGCTATAAAATTGTTATCGTACGTCAAAACAACGTCCGATTTTCATTTAATTAGTACAGTTTCCCTCCGGAAAAAATCGGAAGAGCAAGACTAGGCATGCTCAGAAAGGAAAGAACACATACAAAACAGACATCACTTCTGAAGTTGAATTCTGTCATACGAGAATTTTCGTATGAATGTAACCTCTTCACTTTCAATATGAGACCAGCATGCAACAAAAAACGGACGAAAGATCGTTCGATAATCTGATCATGTGTACAAGGCTTAAGGCTGGCCATACATTATACAACTCTTTTGTCCAATTTTTGCCATAACCATATAATATGAAGTTAAACCTAAACACTTTCAATTAGTATGCAAACAAGGAGGCCCTTATGCTACATTGTTGAAGGTTAATCTTAAGGAAATTGAATAAGAAAATTGTTTAATGCATTGCCAGCTTAACTAAGCAGCGGCTGGATGTATCCGATAGTGGTTTTTACGTTTTTTTTTTAAGGTCATTTTAGCTAAAAGCAACCATACATTTAATTTCCATGATTGCAAATTGCATATTTTAATTTTAGGCTACATTGACTTCTTGGTTCAGTACAGGTTTAGGTTTAGATTGTAAATCCTGACTATTACATTTTTGGAGTGGATTCCAGGAAGCTTTGAAGTCCTTGTCTGATCCCGGTGATGATCTCACTTGGGGGGGGGCAGATGGACCTCTCACAGTGCCAGAGAGGGAGGTGGGGTCCCAGTATCACTTCTCCCACATGCTATGCAGACAGACTTGCACAACCAGGTGATATGGACAGCGCTATGCGACCTGACGTAATGCCCGAGGGGGAGCTGGAAGTATCTTTTGCAGCCTGTAATTGAGGAGGACAAGGGTTATTGGTGGTGACAGCACTGGTAACCCTCCTCAATGTATGTAACCTTACAGCTCTGTAGACTTTACAGTGGCTGCACAAGGTGACAACACTGCGGTATAGTCACTGAAGGGAATTTACCGTTGTCACCTTGTCAGAGGAAGTACCTTTCACTGGCAGGATCGCAAGGCTCATTAGCTAAACCTCATTTAGCTAATGAGGTTTTGCCTGTAGCTCTACTGTAAGGCTCAAGTCCAGCCAATCATGTTATGGTGTGGTTGTTTTTTTTAATCGGTTTTGGATAGAGTGGGGAATGCTTAGATCCTTTCTTAGGTTCTAAAAGTTTTTGTGCCCCATTGGATATTTTTTTATGACACCCATGAAATAGGCTGGAGATGGTATCAGTGGAGGCACAGCAATGCTCTGCACAGTTTCTCTTTTTACCAATTTAACACTTATTTCCTGATACCAAAAGTAATACTTTTAGCAGCATTCAATGAATAGCAGAGATGAATGAATAGCACAGAGATGATCCATTAGCAAGCAGAGAGAATAGGGACTCCAGTTGTTCTTTTATCTAATAAATGCCATCCATTTGTATTGCACGGATCTGTGTGCTTTATATATATATATATATATATATATATATATATATATATATATATATATATATATATATATAGTTTTTAAGTTCTTTTCAGTTTGTAGATATTCTCCAAATTGGAGCTGCTGGATCAAAATCAGAGTGCTTTTTCTTCTTTTGAACTATTTCCATCCTACAACATACATTCTACCCCCATTGCTCCCCGGCGATACATTCTACAAAGTTCTTATGCTTTTTATTGCATTTTTCCATTTTAAAGTTTTTTTTAAACTCTAACAATGAGCACCTGTTATTTTTCTTTTGATTTGGTAAATAGGCCATTGCAAGTGTTTTGTTCATATCTGTTCAATAAATAGAAAATAAAATTTGCTTACCATGTCAGAAATTCAGCTCTGTCCTGTGCACATCTCCTGTGTTCTCGAGGAGATTAATAAGCCCTCCTAGTTTCTATCTTGGACTGCCAAATGATTATTCTTAATGTTGTGGAGATGGAGAGTAGGTGAGTCTTGGCAGTTTAACAAAAACAGCCAATCGTGACACCACTCGGTCCACCAAAATGTTGTGACCCACAACAAGACATAGGATTTAAGCTTGATATACACTATACAACTTTTGTTGTTAGATTTCCTTTAGATTTACCTTTAACTTTGTAGTGCAAGGGCCTGCCTGATTGCATACAAATTAAAAGTGTTTAGGTTTGACCTCATATTATATGGTTTTGGTAAATGTAAAGGAAAAAATCTAAAGCACATTGTATAGTGTGTTAGTGTGTATCCATAGCTTTAGGTGCATTCGTGGCGCATCAATGGATATTTTTCTCTACTTGTAGGATCTTTTAAAGAAAGGGTCTCCAAAAGTTTCAGGGTGAGGGCCACGTCATATACTTTTATTTCATGGCCCAAGAAAAATGTATGAAGAAAATGAACATAAATAAACATGCTCCAAAAAAATCAGAGGCCCCTCATTGCACATCAGTCCCCATGTCCTACCCTACAGTCTTCACCCTAGCATTGCACAGGGAGGGAGGCTAGGCCAGTCTTGACTGAGGACAGGTCCTCTTCTGAATGCTGGGGTGACCCTGGATGCTGCCCCTCAGGATCAGCATCATGCAACAAATGATGCTGCGTGTCCTATTACTCATCATCACTGGCTGTTGTGGGACTGGTTGCCGGCCCACCTGTAACAAGGAAACGCAGGATGCAAATACAGGGCAATTTGCAGCGGGCTGGGTAAAATCTTGTAGTGGGTCAGGACTGAAGTTTGGAGACCGCTGTTTTTAAAGAGTCAAAACCTAAGGAAACATGCATGTATTGCCAAGAGGCACCACTTGTTTCATTTTGCCCACACTTGCACTTCCATTCCTAATTTTAAAGCGGAACTTTACCCATAACTTGATTAAAAAAGTGTTCTTTAGCAAGGAACAGACATTCCACATAAATACTTACTCTATCGAAATGAGTGAGTGCTGTAAATTTCCCCCAACATTGCTCCTGTTTCTTCTTGCTGGAGGCTGCCATTTTGCTGAAGCCCAGATTCCCTGAATAGCAGTAAATCATAAAGCAGAACTAAACCCATTGATTTTAACGGTTTCAAATAACAGCTTCATTCCTCAAATACCGGGGTTGCTAACTGTCATTTGCTTGTGTCCTCAACCAAACTGTCAGACCATTAGATGGCTGGTGTCCTAACTGATCACATGTACAGCACCATGGCAGTTGCAGATCAAACAGAAGCAGCTTCCTTGGCTGTAAAGGATAGGAGGGATTAATTCTGCTTCAAGGCTGTCAGCAGATTGGCCTCTACGGCAGTGTCTAAAAAAGGAGAGCAACTGAGCATGTGCAGAGCAGTGTGAAACGGTGCTATACTGGAAATTAAACAGGGTAGGCACTTATTTTTATTGTTTTACATAGCTATACCTTCAAAAGGGATCAGCCTGAAGTGATCTTGCAGGACTTAATTTTCTGACTAAAGTTCCACTTTAACCGGTTCCCGACCGCCCGCCGCACATTTACTACGGCGGGCTGGCTCTCCTGCGCGAACCGACGTAGCACTACTTCGGTCGCTCACTCGCATGGTGCTGGGGGGGGGCAGGGATGCCGATCCACAGGGCCGGCGGCCGCGATTGCCACCAGACACCCACGATTGCTCCCTGCTGAGAGAGTTGGATGGTCAGCTGTTGTAAACTCAGCTGACCGCTCTCTCTGAAATGATCACAGAGCGCCTGTGATCCTTCTATATAGGATCACAGGTCTCTATGGTCATTTCACAAGCCCACCCCCCCATACAGATAGAAACCACTCCCTAGGCTCTCACTTAACCCTTTGATCACCACTTTATTAACCCCTTCCCTGCCAATATCATTATTACAGTAACAGTGCATATTTTAGCACTGATTACAGTAGTAATGTCACTGGTTGCCTCAAAATGTCAAATGTCTGTCCACCGCAATGTCACAGGCGTGCTAAAAATTGCAGATCGCCGCCATTACTAGTAAAAAAATAAATAAAAAAATGACATGTCTTTCCCCTAGTTTGTAGACGCGATAACTTTGCGCAAACCAATCAGAATACGCTTAGCGCCGGTTCACATAGGAGCGACGCTACTTTCAGGGGCGACCTCCGAGATCGCGGTGCGAGCAGCGCGCCGCGACCTCGGAGCGGCCGCCACGGACTTCATAACATTGAAGTCTATGGCGGTCGCCTCCTGGTCGCCCCAAAGAAGCTCCGGACCCTTTTTCTAGGTCGGAGCGACTTGTGTCGCTCCTATTAGAACGGGTCCGCAGCTTCCCTATGGGAGGCGACCTGTGAGGCGACCAGGTCGCCTCACAGGTCGCCCTAGTGTGAACCGGGGCTTATTGTGATATTTTTGGTTAGAAAAAAAAAAATGTAGCAGAATACAAATTGGCCTAAAAGGATGAAAACTTTTTTTTTTTTTTTTTTTGGGGAATGTTCTATAGCAGAATGTGAAAATATTGTTTTCATTTTTTTTTTTTTTCCAGAGTTGTTGCTTTTTTTTTTGTTTTATAGTGCAAAAAATAAAAATCGAACAGATGATCAAATACCACCTAAAGAAAACTCTATTTGTAGAAATAAAAAAAAAAAAGACATCAATTTTATTCCAGTACAGTGTCGCATGACCGCGCAATTTTCCGTTAAACTAAAGCTGGATACACACTACAATTTTCTTTCGATTTTTTTTTTTTTTTTTTTTTTTTTTTTTTTTTCCTTTAGATTTACCAAAACCATATAATAAGAGGTCACACCTAAACACTTACAATTTGTATGCAATCAGGCCGGCCCTCGCACTACATAGTTGAAGGTAAATCTAATGGAAATCTACCAACAAACGTTGTATAGTGTGTATCCAACTTAACGCAGTTCCGATTTGCAAAAAATGGCCTGGTCATTAGGGGGGCAAATCCTTCTGGTCCAGAATTGCTTAATGTGCATTCCTAAAATGTAAAGCCACTAACTTAACCACCTCTCTGCCCTACATAGGTGTCTATGAGAAAACAGGAGATAGAGGATCGGCTCAATGCCTGGAACGTGTTCAATGAGAAGAACAAGGAGCTGTGTGATTGGCTGACTCAGATGGAGAGTAAAGTCTTGCAGACGGCTGATGTGAACATTGAGGAAATGATTGAGAAGCTGCAGAAGGTAAGTGGTGATAATGGAAATGATGGCAGCTCACATTAGTGGTCTCTATGAATCCTCCTCTTATCTCCTGCGGAGTTAGCTGTGTATATTGGATCTCCCGGAGGATAGGACTTCTTACTACACAGTTATGTATTTCCTGGAATCCATAAGTGACCTCTGACAGCTGACATATAACACATGGTTTAATATTTCATTGAGGGGCTCCAAACACAAACCTGTTTCCTGTCCTATTCAGCGCAAAACATTTCCTGCAGCTCTAAAAATCAATTTGCTGGATTTTATAAATAAAGTCAATGCTAATTAAATTCTTATATCTAAACATTATCATCCCAGACTCTACCAAGTTCCTGGGACATCTCTATTTTTATTCGGGAACACAAGCCCTGTTCTGCTGAGATTATTCATGTTGGAAGACGCTATTTTTATTGTCTATATTTGTTACTGCAGTAGATTTCCGTACTCGTTTCTGTGACTATTAGAATAGCCACTGGTGATCTGCAGTGGAAAATGGTGGACTGGCAAATGTTTGTTAAAGCTGATCTCTGGGGAGACATAAAATTGATCATTTGTGCTAACAATGGTCATGCTGATAGGTGGAGAGAGCACAGTGACAGAAGAATTAACTTATCAGTCCATTCTCTTTTCAATGTCCATTCACAGGCTCTGGACAGGACTTGTAAGGACTTGCTTATGCTGGCAGGAGCCCCTGCCATCCCTCTGAAAAGCAATCTGCTGTGCATAGCTTTTCAGAGAGCAGTTGACAGGCAGCTGCGATGCAATGGTTCCTTACTGCTTATTCAACCTTGAAAAGCCCACACCACTGCTAAATAACCACATGCGTTGCATATGGCTGCAGGGTGGTTATGCTGCGGCCCCAATCACTTTTTAATGGGTTTCTATTCAGTGGCGGTACTGCCTGCCAGACACGATATGAGGTATCATTTTTGCAGCAGCCGCAATATTTATTCAACCCTGGCCACTGCATTAGGTTAAAGTGATATTAAAGGCAACAAATTTAAAAAAAACAAACGTCATACCTACCCGCTCTGTGCAGCAGTTTTGCACAGAGCAGCCCCGGTCCTCTTCTCGGGTCCCCCCTGGACCCTACCTCCTGTCAAGTGTCCCCAGAGCAAGCAGCTTGCCATGGAGGCACCCAAGCAGGCGCGCTCCCGAGCCACTGCTCTGTGTGTCCATTCAGACACAATGCCGTGGCTTGTGCTCTACCCCCTCTATTCTCATTGGCTCACTGGAGAGTCCCCAGAGAGCAGATGCACTCATGCACATCACTGGATCAAGAGAAAGCTCAGGTAAGTATTAGGGGGGCTGCTGCACAGAGGTTTTTTACATTCACGTGTAGAATACATGAAGGTAAAAAAACCTTCAGCCTTTAGAACCTCACTAAGTGGGGTGGTCGGGAGGCTGTAAAACCTCGGCTTAACCACCTATTTTTACTATTTCCCCAGCCATATGTGTTAACAAGACCTTAGTGTAACAGCAGAAAAAAATTGGATTTTCTGTCGTACCAGAGCAGTGTAAATCTCATGATTTGAAGCACAGATGTACAGATCTTTAGGCAGGTATAACTACTCCCTTCAGCCTAATTTACACCTGCAGTTTTTATGGAGGTATACAGATGCCACGATGGATGTAAAGCCACGATGCTTTACATCACAGTGCAGCAAAACTGATCCTCTTCAGTCGAGTTTGGTAGTCAGGATCATGCTTTGAACACAAGCCATTTAAGTGAATGGGCCAGCGCAGTGGTGTGAACTTCTAACCGGTTAAGACAGGCAGTGAGGAGATCACATGCACCTCTTCACCACCTGTCAAAAACCCTCTGAAAAGCAATCCACCATGAATAGCTTTTCTAAGGGCTACTAATGAGCCCATAGGTTAAATCAGTGTTTCTCAACTCCGGTCCTCAGGGCACACTAACAAGCCAGATTTTAAGTATTACCTTGGGGAGATGCAGACTAGAATACTGCAATCACTGAGCAGCAAATTATATCACCTGGGATGTATTTCACTTTTTTGCAAACCTGGCCTGTAAAGCCTCGTACACACGCAACGTATTTCCGGCGACCGGTCGTCCTTCTTTTATGCAGAGTGGTGTCTGTTGGTTGGAATGTGCCTAGACTGCACACGAATTTTCCCGCACGACAGAATTCTACTTCAGAAGTGATGTCATGTGTTGGATTGCTTTCTTTGTGTTCTTTCATCTCTGAGCATGCCTAGTCTTGCTCATAAGATTTTTCCCCATCGAAATCTGTACTAATGAGACGAAAATCGGACGTGTTTTGACGGTCGACAAAAATTTTATAGCCTGCACACCAGGATTTTTTCGGCCGAAAAGTCGGAGTCGGTTGTTGGAAGCATCATACTAACAAGCCGAAAATCGGCAGATCGGTCGTCGGACGAAAATTCCCGGCCGAATTTCCACTCGTGTGTACGGGCCTTTAGTGTGCCCTGAGGACCGGAGTTGAGAAACACTGGGTTAAATGCATATGTGTATTTAGCTGTTTGTCTAGATTTGGGCAACATTTAATTATGAAGGCATCTGAGCAGATAAGAGCTGTTATGTTGAACATAGACATTTGGTCTTAACAAAGGAAAAGTGGACTAAACCACAGCAACCAATCAGCAGTCCTCTGTCATTGCTGTGACTGCTCTTAGCTGGCAAAAGTAGAATCTTATTGGTTGCTGGTTTTTGCATATATATATCCTATATATATACTGGCTGCTTTTTACATAGCCGTGTAGGTTACAGAATATTCTAATAAAAGTGAATGTTCTATAATATGCTGTTGTAATAGCTTAGAGGTGATTTGATTGCAATAGTGGTGAACTGAACAGCAGAAAATGCTCTGGTAGAGCAGTAATCATTTACATGCACCCTTCCTGTTTTCTTGGTACTGTGGTTTTACAGCTTTAATTATCTGTTATTAGGACTGCATGGAAGAAATTAATCTCTTCAGTGAAAATAAACTGCACTTGAAACAAATTGGAGACCAGCTAATCATAGCCAGTAACAAGGCCCGGTCGACTGATATTGAAAACAAGCTGAATAGAGTGAACGACCGCTGGAAGCACCTCTTTGATGTGATTGGCTCCCGGTAAGAGTTTTCTCATACTAAAAAAACTTTGACCTGGCCTAAATTATTTGTAAGACAGCAAAGGTATTGAATTCTATCACCTTGGCACTTTTACCAAAGTGAAGTTTAAACACCGCCCATAAAATTCCAGACCAGTGCGGCCCACTGAGGTTCTGGCATTTAAGGAAATGGGGCACAACTTAGTGTCGGGAGGGGATTGGGCTTAAATTTTCAATTGTTGTAAGGGGCCCCAAAGGAATTGGTGGAGCCATTTGTACACTTAACACAGGTGCTTTCAGACACTGCAGCAATGTTGGAAACGTTTTACATCAGGTTCACTATATAGTCAGAGATCAGTTGTGCAGGATTGCAGATCGAACCGTTTGGCCTCATTCACATGGATGTGTCCATCTGTATGCCCATACAAAGGGCCGCCTTCGGCCGCACAGGTGTTGCGAGCAGGTATCTTGTTGAAATCCATGACAGGCGGCCATTTGCACAGACCTCCATACCAGAGTGCGCATCCATGCGGGTTATATGTCAGAATGCAGCATGTCTGTGTCCTGATCCATGCCTCGATGTACAGCTGGCTGCCTGCCAATGATTTCAACAGACTGCACGGAACCCCTCTGCATCCTAAAGATGTCCCTTTGCACAATTGTACGGATCGGTAACGCTTGTGTTACTCGCACAGGCCTAAACGCGTGTTTTTGGCTGTGTATTTTGCTGTTTTCCTGGAGTTCCTCTCAGACTTTTTCTAGATGTTTGGAAATCGTTGCCTGATTCTGTACAAGTCTGTTATGCCTAGTCTTCCATTCCCTATTTACACCCTTGTTTTGAATTGCACATTCATGGAAAAGGCGTATCTTTTGATTCATGAACACTGAACTGAAATTTTAGTTACCTGGATGATTTTAGGCTGGTGGGCTTTGATACACCAGAAATGCTTTGTATAGCTATATTGTATTAATGGCAAATTGAACTTGTGTCATTTATTATGGTAGAAGTTGCAAAATTTTGTGTTGCTAATCCTCTTACATGCTGTTTTAAATATAGCACCTTCGTTGGTCATGCAGTTATAACCATTAAAATGAACTTTAAAGGCTAAATGCGCATTTATTATTTTTTTACACTGCACCCACGATCTGTGGATAATGGGTAAAATGCCAGGCTCCTGCAGATGCCACTGTGGAAGATGGGACTTGTAGTTCATTCATGCGCAGATCAGTGTGAATGAGGGATGTGGCTGTGAGGGCCGAGTGCAGCTTAGATATGCTGTGTTTAAATTGTGACAGCGGATGCAGGAGGAAGATCCCCCCCCACCCACTGCCACAGGGAGAGGATGGGGGGGTGTGGGCAGGTGCTTTTTTAGTAACCTGTTACACCTAAAGTATGGGTGTAACATGTTAGGCTGAAGTTGATGGATTCACCTTTTCTAACAAAGGTCCATGGACTGGAAACATAGTTGTCCAATATTATTGTGTACCAGAGTGCACCATGCTATTCAACATGCTATCCAATCTAATCAGCCATTGCAGGCTGGAAGAGGCAGGTTGCACTGCCACTTAACCTGAATCCACACCATTCGAATTATAGCTGCCTCCTGAGCAACTGAGCAAAATTCACTACATTGATGGCCACATCCTGCCCAACATCCTTTGATTGAAAAATCAAAGATGCCGGGTAGAAAATTGTTGACCAAACTGTGTTTGCATCTAATCAGTTTGGGTATTCTGACTTCTGAATCTCTATAAATTGTAATACAGTACGAAGATTCCCCTTTGCCTTGCTGATGGGATTTCAGTTGGTACAATGGTACCTAGATTTTAAAGGTGTTGGTCAGCAAAGGGGAGCATATTTGCGTATAAAGCAAGGAACCCCACATTTACCCCATATACATGGTATTGGTTTGGTGTGGGAATATCAACAGATTCCTATTTTAAAATGGTACGGCCTGCTTTAAAGAACCAAGATGCATAATAATTCCAGTCAAATTATAATGGAAGCCTTTCCAAACCTGGGCAATGGTAACTACATGTAACATAAAAGGGGGTTACTCTAAAATGGTCAGTAAACCAAGAGATACAGGCAGCTAAAGTCCAATGCATTTCTCATCTCTTCCAGTAGTAATACATTTACATCCAACCCTCCTGTGTCCTGTCCCTCACTGTTATTTGAGAGCATCCATTAAATTAAAGAACCAAAAAAATTATATATAAATTAGTGATCGACCGATTATCGGCAAAGCCGATATATCGAGGGCCGATATGCACTTTGCCCGATATATCGGAATCGGCCTTTTGATTTACCGATATTGCCGATATTTCGGGGAAATTGTACCTGGGTGATGCCTGCAGCTAGAGACATCACCCCGATACCAGTGTCCATAGCAGATGGTCGGCTGTCTTGTAATGATAAGCGATGTGGCTGAGAAGCCGCTCGGCTGTCATTCCAAGGAGCGTGAGGGGACGTACCCCCCCCCTCCCGCTGCCTTCCACGGCTCTCCCGAGCCTCCTGTCCCACCGGCAGACCCGGGCATCCTACCTTCACCGCCGCTGTCTGAACGGGTCTCCGTTTCTTTGAATTCGGCGTCGCCGAGTACCCGGAAGTGATGTCATGACATCACTTCCGGGTACTGGCGGCGCAAAATTAAAAAAACTTACAGCATTCAAAACAGCCAAACTTGGCGTTTGGAATGCTTTTAAGTGCAGAGGAGGGACCCCCATATCCCTCCACCACAGTACCTGTAGACATTAAAAAAAAAAATAAACATTTTTAATGTCCGAAAATATCGGCCGATACCGATATCCGTTGACCAAAATATCGGTATTGGCGGTTAAAAAAAACTATATCGGTCGATCAATAATATAAATATCACGCTAAGCTTGAATTGCTTACGTTTGTGATCATATGTGGTTTACTTTGGGAAAACTGATTTTTGTTTAACACACTCTTACATTTAAAAGCAAAATACATGATGTCAAATGAGTTTCGTGTATTCTCATGTTAAGTGCAAACTTTCCAGCAAAAACCTTTTTTTTTTTCTCAGTTTTGGATAGAATGGGGAAGGCTGTTCAGTTGCATTACTACACACCCCTAAGGTGTGAGATTTTATGTATTCCATTAAGGCAGAATGTGGCCTCAAAGCATAATAGAACAAAAAATAGATTTTATTATTTTTTTTTTTTTTTTAGTGCAGTTTAGAACTATACACAGTATGTGCGCTGTAGTGTCAGTCCATCAGTTTTTAATGTTCTCCTTTGTACCCCCCCCCCCCCCCCCTGGACATTCTGTCTGTATTTTTTTAACCCTTTTTAATACCTGATCAGAAATTGATTACTACAAGTTTTAGCTATCTGGTAAGTATTCAGGTTATGAAAACTGTGCTTTTGAATAGCTAATTTCTGACCCTTGGTCAATTATCCCATTGATTCCTGATTGAGGGCTGTAATGAAGCATTTAGGAATAGGCCTCGGAACATAATTGCTGTCATTTGAATGCATGTGACTTTGCAAAGCAGTATAATTGCTTCTAATGCTGCATTTAGATGGATGCAAACAGTAACACAGTGAAGTGATTGGTGTGTGCCCGACTTAGCCGAGTCCATCAGTCTGGCTGTGGGCTTAGACACTGATGTGATTCAGTCTGTGACATCAGGCTCGGCTTGGCCATATGGCACTATTACAAGCAGCTCCCTCCTCACATGTATTGTGTGCGTGTGTAAGGGCTTGTGCCATTCAGAAAAGGATTGTCAACTCTGATTACCCGCTGCAGCTTGATGTAGTACAAAAGGGAAGGGGGAGACTTTGAATGCCTGAATAACTAGCCAGGCTTTATAAAAAAAATAAAAAAAACTGCTGAGCTCCAACATCTGCCCTTCTGATTGTAACTGGTATTTTGAAAAAGCAAGAACATGACACTTTGTAATAATTAAGTTACTTTTATTAGAATTCCTAGATACAGCAGGTAAAATAAGTATTGAACATGTCACCATTTTTCTAGGTAAATATATTTCTAAAGCTGCAAAGAAACCAAAACAAATAATATGTGTAATAAAATGGAATGACCGAGGGAAAAAGAATTGAACACCTGAAGAATGGGAGGTGCAAAAAGGCATGGAAAGCCAAGACACCAGCTGAAATTAAATCCATCCGTAGTTAGAAAGCAATCCTGCCCCTTGTTAGTGCAAATTATCATCAGCTGGTTCAGTCTCAGCTGAACTACCTGTAAAAAGGTGTCTCGTTATCAAGGTGTCACACAAGTAAAATCTCATGATTGGTAAAAGCAAAGGGCTCTCTCAATACCTTTGCAACCTTATTGTTGCAAAACATACTGATGGCATGTATATGCATCTTTGTTGTGGCATTAAATTAAATGAAACAATAGTTTTACAATGCCAATAAATGATTTTGGTTTAATATCCCCCAGCCTCTTATAATTATGGGTTTCTTCTGTTTTTGGCTTACAAAGTTCACATAGCTTACAAAGTGTACATCAAAAAGGAGACTTCCAAAAGAAAAGGGTGTGATGCCTGCTTATTATGCAGACAGTTAAACAATGGCTATTTGAAATATTCCCACTTTCAGATTTATTTTTTTTTCCCTTTAAAGAAACCTGTCATGAGTGAAATACGTTGGCCACCATTGCAGATCCATCGTCTTCAAAGAGCTAGTTGGCTGGCTTGTCATGCTGATAATTTGACTTGGTACATTTATTAAGTCACTGACCCACTACACAATGAATATAGATATAAGGCTTTCTGACTTTTCCATGACTTTCATTTGATGTTTGCGCTTCTGGACTGGGACCCGGGAATACTAAAGCCAGGACAATCTCTTGTTTCAAAGAAAGCCAGCAATGACTGCTTCATTTTGTTTTGCTACCAACAAACCTCAGAAGTCGAAATATGTTTCCAAAAATGAAAAGATCACCGGAGTTTGGTTGTTTATGGGTATTGGAGAGGACATCCCCATCCCTAGTTACCTTCAGTACATTGATGACATATGCTGAAAAAAATCTAACACAGCTAATTTCATGAACACTCCCCATTACCCTTATTTTTATTTATTTTTTGGCGTACTGTCAGTTTATTGTGTTGGATCAGGAGAAGGTGAATCACGGTTACCCTGGACCTCTTGGCCACGGATGCTGACGTACAGAAGCCAGCATAATTGCATTTTCCAAAGGAGGCTAGCAATGGCTGCCTCATCTTTGTGCTACCAAGAGGCAAGGTAGAAATCGGAGCATTCTGCCAATAGATCTTTCCACAAATGGAAAGCTCACCTGAGTGTGGTTGTTTTTGTATGAGGGAAAAGTAGGAGGACGTTTTTAGTTACCCTGAGGACAATGATAGGATAAACGTAAAAAATACAATAAAGCCAATTTCTGGACCCCCCCCAATCCTCACTGATTAGTCGGCCGGGGATGACTGTAATGATCTGGTGCTGTAGACTTCAGGATTTGGCAGCTATTTCATATCAATGGATACTTTGAGATATTTTTTTTTATAGTGACCTGTCGGTTTTCAGTATACTAGGTTATCTCACAAAAAGGTGAATTGCGGTCACCCTGGGTTTTAGCACTTTTTACCTAGTCATTGTGCTTTATACTGCCCTTTTATAGAACCCCTAGCAGTATAAAGAGGATACATACAGCTGAAGCTATTTTGACCAATCCCTTAAGGCAAACCATTAACCTGGATCCTACTTGTTTAAAGATAACCTTCCATGGCAGAAATATGGAGAATGCTCTTACTGGCCACATTCGGAAAATGCTAATGACCAGCCTTTTATGGTGATATGCTGATCATCTGGTTTTAGTACATAGTTTTAGATTCACTTGCTGCATACTTGTGTTCAGTATTTTAAAGCATTGAGGCTTGACAGCCAAGCAAATCAACATTTTGAGAAGGCCAGTAGTGACCGGCACCTTATTTATCTCACAGTAGGTTTATTTCATGTGATTTACCTATGCAGGGTGAAGCAGAAGGCTCAAATAACTGTTAACCCTCCCCGCTGCTTTACATATTTACAGTCTTTTTGTATCCTCGGCAGTCTGTTCAACTAGTGGAAGCCCAACAGATATAGCCCTGTGAAACTGTTTAAAACTTGCAGAGGAATGGTACAGCTTTTCCTGTCCATTTGGACAGTGTTGGGTGGCCTGTTACCAAGCACCATGACATTCCCATGGGAGAAGGGGACGTGATCTACCTGCTATACATACCCAGAAGTAACAGGTGTATTACTCTGCACTTGTACGGAGAGTGTCCAAGTTATTAGGGGGGACCGGTTACTCCGCATGACTCAGTGGTAAGGGTTGGTCAAAGTCTACTTGCTGTTTGGTTCTCATTTTCATACTGGTGTTCATTTTCTACAGCTGGCTTTTGAGCTGGCTGAATCCACAGCTGCCATTATTTTCCTATTGTGAGTGGTGATTAAAAGCTCGTACATTAAGTGAAGTTCAAAAGCATAGAGTCCTTGGACCAGAGAATACAGGGGTTGATTTACTAAAAATGTAGAGTGCATAATCTGGTGCAGCTGTGCATAGTAGCCAATCAGCCTCTAACTTCAGCTTGTTCAATTAAGCTTTAACAAAAAAAATCTGGAAACTGATTGGTTTCTAAGCAGAGCTGCACCAGATTTTGGAGACACCAGTTTTAGCAAATCAGCCCCAAAGATCTGTCCAGAAGTCGGATTGTGGCCTCACTATATTCAGCAGGATAAGTATTTTCTAGAGCAGGGCTTCCCAAACTTTTTTGGGCCGAGACCCACTTCTGAATACAGTTATTTTTCGGGACCCACTTGCTTGTAATTGAATATTGTAAAGCGCTACATAATTTTTTGCCGCTATATAAATGCAAATAATAGTTGTAAGTAATCAGCACCCTCATAGACAGTATAAGGCAGGCAGCGGACAGACATCGACCACCCCAGGACAGTGATCAGCAGGCTATATGGCACTCACCCTCCTTCCTCTCCCAGCGGTCCACAGTGAAGGTGAAGCCCCAGTTTGCCCTCTCCAGGGCCCAGCACACCTCACCCAGAGTCTCCATGTTGAGGAGCTCTATGCTGGTCTTGGTGTCCTGGCTATTCTCATTCAGATCCTCTACTGGGGTCACAGAAGCTGCCATGAACTCCTGACACTGCTGGGGCCACCTGGTCCACCGAGGCTGCCAGCCTCGCGACCCACTCAAACGCAGCTCGTGGCCCACAGTTTGGGAACTCCTGCTCTAGAGCACAGTTGAGTTTCCTGGAAAGTGTTATATGGGAGATTTTATTTGTTGTCTGGAACTGCCTTTTTATAGTCTTATAGTGTGACAGTCAAGATTGATGAGGGTCTGTATGTGATAGTGGAGATGTAAAATTTACCTTTTGCTATACCCTGTTGCTTGGTTATCCTGTGCTGGCATTCTTTGGCTTAGCAGTACTGAACATGCAGTCTCTAAGCATGGCGGTGATAGAAAAGCCACCCTCTGCTTTCAGACCTCCTGCAGGGCGGATTAAAAGACCACAAAGCTTCATTAGGCTTCTGGCCAAGAAACCTTTCTTCAAAAAAATCACTTAGCAGGTGCATGCTAGTCGACATCCACCAAGAAGAGAGCAGACTGCTTGTACTGGTCCAGTAATGCTATCATTTCTCCCTATTTATGTATTACCAGTACAAACTGTGCATACAATCCAGAATATCTGGATCTTTGTGTTAAACAACAGTATCCGTCTGATTTAAATAAAAAAACACCAGGATACTGTTTTCAAGCCCCCCACTATCCTGTTTATGTTCTGCAAGGGAGCACTGAAAGCAGAGCTTCTCTCTAAATCAACATTGACTATATTAATCCTTATTCTGCTGGCGTTCGTAAATAGTTGGGAAAGTAGATATTCTTTACTTGTGTTAAACCCTTTTTTTCCTCTCTACGTTTCCTCAGTCACTTCCTTGTTTCCAGGTCTAGGAAAATGTCAGGAGGGAAGGAGGGGTTTTTTTCAGCCAACCACGCCCCCCTACCCGCATGCCTGAGCTAAGAGGAGATGTATTCCAGGAAGTATAGCTACACAGATCATTGGCACTTACTCAAGATGGCCACGGCCAGAAATACTACGGGGTATTTGTCAATGTGATCTCTGTCATATAAAGCATTGAGACGTGGATGCATGAGTGAGTTTGCTTTGAATATTAACCACTTGCCGACCAGCCGCCGCAGTTATAAGGCGGCAGGTTCTTGCGAATCGCCGTGTCCGTACGGCGGTCCGGGGGAGCACGCCCACTCGCCAGCGGGGGGAAGCTGATCCACCGGGCCGGCGGCCGCAATTGCCGCTGGGCACCTGCGATCGCTCCCTGTGAAGAGAAAACAGCGGTCTGCTGTTGTAAACACAGCACACCGTTGTTCTCTCTGGAATCCATGCAGAGCTCCTGTGTTCCTTCCTTCTATTTAGGAACACAAGTCTCTGTATTGATTTTACAAGCCCCCCCCCCCCCCCCCCCACAGTTAGAAAACACTCCCTAGGCTCACACTTAACCCTTTGATCGCCCCTGGGTTAACCCCTTCCCTGCCTGTGTCATTATTACAGTAACAGTGCATATTTTTAGCACTGACTACTGTAGTTCCCCCCCCCCCCCCCCAAAAAAAAATGTCAAAAATGTCAGTCAGGGGTCTGATCTGTCCTGCGCCGCAATGTCGCAGTCCAGCTAAAAATCACTGATTGCCGCTATTACTAGTAAAAAAAAATTAAATAAATAAAAATGACATAAATCTTTCCCCTAGTTAGTAGACGCTATAACTTTTACGCAAAACAATCAAAAAAACCAATTGCCACCCACCCACCGCCAAATGACGGCGGAGCGGTGCCGCTCTCGTTCTGGGACGCCCCAGAACGTCCGCTCTCACGTGCTCCGCAGTGCGGCGATCGTGGCCACGTCATGTTCCTAGGACATGGCGCAACCCCGATCTTCGTAAAGACCCAATTACTTGGCTCTTTACCCATGTGACCGGCTGTGTCCTATCACAGCCGTTCACATGTAAATGAGGAAGTGCCGTTTAGCGGCTCTCCTCGCCTCACACTGTCACTGAGTGTGTGGCAAGGAGAGCCCATCAGCAGCTCCTCCTCAGAGGAGTCTAGGACAGGTAATCGGGGCACTGATCATCAGTGCCCTGATTACAGTAAAGTGAAAAAAAAATGCCCACAATCAGTGCCCATAGTGCCCATCAATGCCGCCAAACAGTGCCACCTATCAGTGCCCATTAGTTTGGCATATTAGTACCTCCTCCTCAGTGCCACCTCATCAGTGCCCATAAGTGCCACCTCATCAGTGCCGCCTCATCAGTGCACATCAGTGAAGGAGAAAAATTACTTATTTTCAAAATTTACTGACAGAAAATAAGAAACTTTTTTTTTCAAAATTTTCTGTCCTTTTTTTTTTTTAGTAAGAAATAAAAAACCCAGCAGTGAATAAATACCACCATAAAAAAGCTCTATTTGTGTGAAAAAAATTATAAAAATGTCATATGGGTACAGTGTAGCATGACCGCGCAATTGTCATTCAAAGTGTGACAGCATTGAAAGCTGAAAATTGGCCTGGGCAGGAAGGGGGTGAAAGGGCCCTGTATTGAAGTGTTTAAGGGGGAAAATCTTCCAGTCCAGGAGTGGTTAAAAATGAATTGGCGTTTTTGGCTTGTGGTGGTCAGATGCAGTGTAGTTCTACTTTAAAGTGCAATTCAGGATATATATATATATATATATCTATATATAGGCTATAGAGATGAATCACCCCCTTTAAAATCACATTTTGCTGCTTTGCAGCTTGAAATGAAGACACACAGTTTGTTTTATCCAGCTGTATTTACTAGTGCAACTTATAACATCCATGTGAATAATATAACACCAACATTTCAGAAAAAAATTCAAAAAGAGAATCACGGAGTCGGAAAAAGGATCAACCCCCCCCCCCCCCTCAAGTTCAGCTAAATTTGAAGGTGACAGTTTTGTTGACTGCAATCTTCAGGTCATTTCACATATTTTCAATGGGTTTTAAGTCTGGGCTCTGACTAAACCATACAAGGACATTCCCCTTTTCCTCCTTCAACCACTGCGTGGTCATATTTGCTGTGTGCTTTGGGTCATTGTCATGTTGGAAGGTAAATTGTCTTCCCAAGATTCCTCGAATTTGATGGTATTTTGCACCATCCATTTTTCTTCTATGCTGACAAGTGCTCCAGTCCCTGCAGCAGAGAACCCCCCCCCCCTCCCTAAACAGGATATTACCACCTCCATTTACTGTAGGAATGGTGTTGTTTGGATAGTGAGCTATATTGGATTTCTGCCAGACATTACGTTTGGTGTTGAGGCCAAATATTTCATTTTTAGTCTCATCTGACCATAAAGACTTTATCCATGTGGCGTCAGAATCTTCAAACTGCGTTTTAAGGTGGTCAGATGAGACTAAAATTGAATTTTCTCTTTCGTTCATTGACGGACACAGCTCCTGATTATTCTTAACCATTGGGTTATACTGCCCCCTACAAGAGTTAGGACACTAGGAAGGAAAAAGCTTTCACTAGGCAGTCCCTGGGGGTATACACCCATTCTCAGCTATAGGCACTCAGTTTTTTTTCTGCCTAGTCAGATGTAATTACCTAGTTCCTTGCTGGGATCTCTGGTCCTGGCGATTTTTTTTTTTTCTTTTTAAAACGGAGTTAGGTCCTATCTTTGTTTTGTTCCTGTGAGAGTCTACAATCAATTGCCGGACTGGGCGATTGACTGGATAATCTAGATCCAGAGGGTCCCCCCAGTCTGGCCAGCGAGCGCGTGCAGACCGCAGCTCTGCTCCACTGAACTGGGGCTGGTCTGCTAGTTAAACAGCGGTGCCCACCCTGTTCCTGGTATGGTAAGTTGCTGTCCCCCTCTACTCCTGGAGCGTTTTGAGGTGGGGGTGGGCCTCTCCTTCTCCCCAGCCCCTCTAAAATTTTGCTGAGTGCAGGGTGTCGGAAATGGCGGCTTTATCCTGTTGTCCACCTTATTGGTGATATACAAGAATATAGTGGTGCTTCGTTCCTGTCCGTCATTCCTTCCTAAGGTGGTCTCTGACTGTCATTTGAATGAAGACATTGTGTTGCCTTCCCTGTGTCCCAGGCAAAACATCCGAAGGAAATTGCCTTGCATGCCTTGGATGTGGTCCGGGCATTTAGGGTGTACCTGGCAGCTACGGAGTCTTTTAGGAAGTCAGACTCTGTGTGCTTACGGGCAGCCCTCACGAAGGGTTGTCCGCTTCTACTGCGACCATTTTCAGATGGATCAGACAGAGGGTGGTTCAGGCCTATTGCATCAGAGGTCAGGTTCCTCCTCCCTGTGAAAAAGCACTCTACTAGGGTGCTCAGTGTCTCCTGGGCTTCCGTTTGCAATGCGGCCACCTGGTCATCTGTGCACACTTCTGTGGATGCTTCTTTTGGCCACAAGGTTTTGCTGGCTGCTGTTTAGAGGACCCGTTCCTCTTTGAGGGTGTATTGTTTTTTTCAGGTGAGCTCCAGTTGTTTACAGTTGAGCTCCATGTTACCTGGTTGGCTATGGTTAGCCTTGGGAATTCCCACCCTCATGTTTAACACTGCTTTGGTATGTCCCAATGGTTAAGAAGAATCAGGAGCTGTGCCCGTCAATGAACGACAGAGAAAATGTTTTTTTTTACTTATTGTAAAATCCATTTCTCTGATGTTCATTGACTGACACAGCACCCTCCCCTCTGTGGAGTTGGCTTTTTCCTGGCACTGCTGTTAACAAAACAAAGTGCCTATAGCTGAGAGTGGGTGTATACCCCCTGGGACTGCTCATAGGCGTAGTCAAGCTTTTTCCTGCCTAGTGTCCTACTCTTGTAGGGGGCAGTATAACTCAATGGTTAAGAAGAATCAGGAGCCGTGTCCATCAATGAACATCAAAGAATTCCTCCAGAGGTCACTAGGGGTTCTTTGAGCGGTGAGCAATTTTTGCCTCTCAGGCAAGTTGCCACTGAAACCATTGATCTTTTAAGCTATCTGTAAAGAGGAAATTCTTCCCAATGACCACAAGTGTAAGGAACCTCTTTCCCACTGACCTTCACACTAATGTATCATGAGTTGTAAATATAGTCATTTTAAGCAGGGTTTCCCTCAGATCGAAAGGTAAATTAAGGGTTCCTCTGTGTTGAAAAGGTTGAGAAAGGCTGCTAAAAACCATAAAACAAATTTAAGTTTCTGAGAACCTTTATTTCCCCTCCTTCATATGGCCTCTGACTCTTGGAGCAGAAAGCTGGTCTAGTGGAACAATAAAAGGAAATATATGTACCAGTTCTGCTACTCCAGCCAGCAAGATCAGTCCCTGCAGCTTCTGCAAACCCCACCGTAGGTTTAGGGTCCTGACTAATCTAGACCAGAGCAAGGTCCATAGCCCTACTTTGGACTCAGACGTTGAGGAACTGTCCACCAGCGGAGCACTGGGAAATGCCATCTGCCGGCGGAGAGGAGGATCAGGTAAGAAACTCCCTCTCTCTCCTTCCCCCCCAAGGTTGCCAAATTTCAGTAAGTTTACAAACCATTTGTAAAATCCGTAATTTTTGTATCTGTCCATGAATGTCCATTACAGACCTCCATGGACAGATGCAAAAATTAGGGATTTTACAAACTGTGAATTTACTGAAAGTTGGCAACCCTGCTCTCTCTTGGACAAAAGTTCTTAACCCTCGTAGTGTGGGCATGGCCCCACCTATCATTTATCACTATTTGTTTAAAAGTTTATCTAAAATAAAAATAATAAACATAAAAATACATAAAGAAAATCTAGCTATACATGGCTGTTCGTACAATTTAACAAATGCTCAATTTAAAGGTACCTAATTCATCAGACACATATAATTATTTCAACTTTATTTGGCAAGCATTGGTTCCCTGTAATAACTATGCACTCAAGTGTCTGCAAATGTCTAAGGCTGCATTCACACTTGAGCGTAGCGTTTTACCGCAATTTTTACCGCGATTTTCAGGCGTTTTTTTCAGGCGTTTTTGGAGGCAGGCATTGACATCTATCAAAAACGCTGGTAATCAGCCCAAAAAGAAGCTCATGTACTTTTTTCAGCTACAGGCGTTTTGCTTCAGGCGTTAAAACGCTCAGATGTGAACAGGGGCCATTTAAATGAATGGGGTTTTACTTGTTGGGCGTTTTGGAACATTTTTTTTTAGCGTTTTTGGAGCTGAAAAACGCTCAAAAACGACCAGGTGTGAATGGAGCCTTAGCCTCCATTCACACTGGGACGACCTGTCAGGCGACCTGGTCGCCTGACAGGTCGCCGTAGGTCGCCTTCCACAGAGAAGCTGTGGACCCTTTCTAATAGGAGTGACACAAGTCGCTCCGACTTAGAAAAAGGGTCCGGAGCTTCTCTGGGGCGACTCGGAGCGACCTGCATTGACTTCAATGTTATGAAATCCGTGCCGGCCGCTCCGAGGCTGCGGTGCGAGCAGCGCGCCGCGACCTCTGAGGTTGCCCCGGGAAGTAGCGTCGCCCCAGTGTGAACGGGGCCTAAAGCGCATTGTTTGTCACCATTTCATGTTTGTTTTCTTTCTGAAAAACGTAATAAAACCTTTACGGGAAAAAAGGTACCCAATTCTTAGGTCTCCAGTGTAAAAAAATTAATACATTTAAAAATGATCCCTTTGAGCTTTTTAAATATCTGATGATGCTATGCAATATTAGGGTATATATATATATATATATATATAATATAATTTTTTGTTAAAAAAAGGTAAAGCTGTTCCTGCAGGACATATACTACTAGCTTACTGATGCTGGCAATCTATCCTGCAACTGCATTGTAGCTGTGTACCCCTCTGTATGCTTACATATGAGCCAGTGAGTAAGTAGGCCATTGAAGGGGGGGGAGTTGTCCTTCCCAAGGATGCTTTGCCAGTGTCGGATCGGTAGTAAGGAATTCTGACAGTAAGTACAATGTTATGTCTTCTGGTAGAGTGCCCTCCCCTGTCCTCAGCACGTACACTGCAATCTGCTCTGCTGTAGGGGGATGGGAGCAGAGCAATGCTTGTATGTGCTGTGTACAGACCTGTGAATGAATGGCTGGCTGTCAAAGCCAATGCAGGTTATGTGGCCTTTGATTCATCTGCCTTTCATGGCCATGAATGATCCAGGGAGAGCTTCAATCATACCTGGGCGAGGAGAGTCAGTGAAGCGTACAGGATTGCACTCAGTGACGAGCATTGTAAGGATATGATTCCCTTCTGCTTTTATGGTAAGGCATCCCTATATGTTTATCTTTGCTGTTGTCTACAGGTTTGCAGCACTGATAATTTCAGCGATGAAGCAAGACGCAGGCTTTTGTTGGGGGGGGGGGGGGGGGTTATTTTTTGCGTTTTTGTTTTTTCCCCCTTAGGCCTGAGATTTAATCCACAGTACAGATATGATTATGAGCTTGCAATAGAAATGAACAAATTGAGGTGTTGGTGTGATTTGTTATCTGTGTTGCAAGGGGGCTTTTTATACACCCATTCTTCACATCCTTGGGAGCTCTTCCAAGGCCTCATTTGTTTGCCAGCAGCAACCAGATTGCTGTATCTTCTTACTGCAATATGGGATATTGAATGGAAGAATTTGTTTGTAATGGGCAGCAGACACAGCGACACTCGTGCACGCAGCTCTGCAGGCCTCATTAAAATAAAAGAAGATTGTGCAGCCCATACATCAACCTGTCAGATTCCTGCTTATAGGAATTTAGACGCTGCATGGGACGGCAAAAGGTACAATCTGATTGGACGCTGAAGGAAGCAAGTGTTTACCACGTTTAAGACACTTATTAGTGTGCCGTCTAATGCACTTTGCTCTTACAGTACTGATTAGAACATACGGCTATTTTGTTCGGTGTAGGTGACAGATAACATTTTTGGCGGGTTAATATTTAAATTTGTTACAGATCTCAGACTATTTAAACAGAAAATTCTTTACATGCAGGGAAAGTTATTATGTAACAACAAAAGTGCAGTTCTAGAAAAAGTCTTCGAAGATGTAGATCCTAACTAACCCTAACTAAATGACCTTTGTTTTGCTTTTTTCCATTTAGAAAAGATAATGTTTGCCTTTCTTGCAACTCAGCTCTGCTGATCTCCTGCAGCCTCTTTGCTGTCACTTCTTGTCCACATGTATGCACTCCAGTGGCAGCTCAGGGTGGGCTCCCAAATTGTGGCAATTGGGGACCATTCCTGTTCTTTGAGCTGTACTATGCCTAGTATAAGTGTTAGAGGATGAATGGTGGCAGTGTGCACAATGCAGTCATCCTTTGTTTTGTTTAGAACCTATGTTTGGTCTCGGCTTTTCTCCCAAAGAGGAAGAACACCAGGAGGGGGTCCTCCAATGAATGAAGCACCCTTACAGGTGCTCCTCCTTCTTCTCATTTAGCGAAGGGCAAATCCTATATGCTGCAGAGATTGGAGCTGTGTAACAACGTTCTGCTCTCTGCAGCATTATCTTATAAGCTACGAGCTGCAGTGGGGAAGGGGGGCGTAACGCTGACACCCTGACCTTACATAATGTGGCTTAAAGGAGAAGTTCCCCTTTTGGGAGCTTGTAATATACCCATATTTGTGGTGTAACCTGCTTCAGTAGTCCCCCTCCCCCCCCCCCTCTCTCTCCCCCCCTCTCTCTCCCCCCCTCTCTCCCCCTCTCTCTCCCCCCTCTCTCTCTCTCCCCCCTCTCTCTCTCTCCCCCCCTCTCCCTCTCTCCCCCCCTCTCCCTCTCTCCCCCCCTCTCTCTCTCTCCCCCCCTCTCTCTCTCTCTCTCTCCCTCTCTGTCTCTCCTTCCCTCTCTCTCTCTGTCTCTCCTTCCCTCTCTCTCTCTGTCTCTCCTTCTCTCTCTCTCTCTCTCTCTCTCTCTCTCTCTCTCTCCTCCCCCCCCTCTCTCTCCCCCCCCCCTCTCTCCCCCCCTCTCTCCCCCCCTCTCCCTCTCTCTCCTCCCCCCCCCTCTCTCTCCTCCCCCCCTCTCTCTCTCCTCCCCTCTCTCTCTTCTCCCCACAGAGTTCTGTAAATGAATGAACTACAACAACCATCTGCCACTGCGGCAGGCGACTTGTGGTTCTTGAACTGCAAGGACACTCATAGTTCATTGATCTTTCTGCTCTTCAGAAACTCCCTGGCAGACAGCTATACGGAGAGTCTGCAGGAGCCTGGCATTGCATCCGTGATCTACTGATTATGGGTACAATGCTTTCCAGGCTCCTGCAGGAGAAAAAAAATAAATAAATGCACTTATTTTTTTTTTCTGCAGAAATATGTGCATTTTTTTTTTTTTACACAAAAGGTGAACTTAGCGTTTAAAAAGCCCTGGTCATCATTCAGTCTGGGAAAGGAGTGGAGATGGTTCACTGAGTCTGGTCAATCCATGTGGTGGGAAGTGGGGGGGGGGGGGTAGCGATAGGGGGAATAATGCAACTGCTTTTTTTTCTTTATATGACAGGTTTACTTTAAGTGTTCCTGCAGTAATAGAAGTAGGACTGTGTACAGAAGTATCTTGGCTTGTACTGTGGTTTAATTTGCTCTAATTTTCTTTCCTGCACAGTGTGAAGAAGTTGAAGGAAACACTTGTAATCATCCAGCAGCTGGACAAAAACATGAGTAATCTGCGTACTTGGCTGGCTCGCATTGAATCCGAATTATCCAAACCAGTAATTTACAGCATCTGTGATGACCAGGAGATAAACAAGAAACTGGAGGAACAAAAGGCAAGTGCATTATTATTTAAAAAAAAAAGGGGGGGGCTTACTGAAGTATGGAACACAGATCAACAAGACCAGGGCTACTCAGAACAACGTATAACCAATCACCATAAAACAGCCATTGGGTTTTAAATATTGGATTTTGCTAAACCACCTGCCAAGGTAGACTCAAGTGTTCAAGCCATTGATTTGGTCACTTCACGATACCAGCTGAAGAGGCCCCTTGTGATAAACACACAAAGTAAAGTAAGGTCTGCTGAGTTCAGAAATGGCAATTTCTCTCTAAACAGGTTTTCTCTGATCCTTTGTATAGCTAATCAGTACAGGACCACATTCAGAAGACCAAGGATCTAATGGCTACAATGTTTTTCCTCTTTCAGGACTTGCAAAAGGACATTGAGCTGCACAGCACTGGCGTGGCTTCTGTATTAAATATCTGTGAGCGTCTTTTGCATGATACAGATGCTTGTGCCAATGAAACAGAGTGCGACTCCATACAGCAGACCACACGGAGTCTGGATAAACGATGGAGAAATATCTGTACAATGTCTATGGAGAGACGGCTCCGGTAAGAGTTGGTTACCATTTTGTTAAGAGGCAAAGTGTGACTTTTTCATGAATTGTGCAAATTTCAATTGGTCTCATCTCCGAGATGCCATCATACGCCTCAACTTATCACAGAAACCTGTACTCCCCTTGTATTTGACTATTGCTCATAACCATAGGTAAGGATAAATATGTAGGTTGAACACAAATAGAGAATACCCCAGTTATCAATAGATGGCCCAGATCATCAACATCAATAACAAATAGCAGATGGTGTAAACCAATATTAATACAATTACAATACCATACCAAAAACCAATAGTTTTTTGCCACATTTGTGGTTGATGCTTCGAACGCCCCAGTGAGGGAGAAACTTACAGTATACTATACTGTGTATGGCTGTGTTCTACCACATGCTGGTTACTGACTGCAAATCTTCCTATACTGTCTGCGGCTACCCATATTAGGTGGGTTATACTGACTGCACTTAAGCCCCGGAAGATTTTACCCCCTTCCTGACCAGGGGGTATTTTGCGATTCGGCACTGCGTGAATTTAACAGACATTTGCGCGGTCGTGCGACACTGTACCTAAACGAATTTGACGTCCTTTTTTTTCCCCACAAACAGAGCTTTCTTTTGGTGGTACTTGATCAACTGTGCGACTTTTTGATCATGCGCTATAAACAAAAAAAGAGCGACAATTTTGCAAAAATAACCATATTTTTCAAATTTTTTTATATGAAATTCCCAAAAAAAATGTAAAAATCAAAATGTTTTAACATTTTCGGCCAATTTGTTTTATGCTACATATGTTTGGTAAAAAAAATCGCAAAAAGCGTATTTTGATTGGTTTGCGCAAAAGTTAATGCGTTTACTAACAAAGGGAAAGATTTTTGTCATCTTTGGTGTTTTTTTTTTTAACGTGCAATGGCGATCTGCGATTTTTTTTTTTTTGTGGGACTGCGACATTGCGGTGGACAGATCGGACTGACATTTTTGACACTTTTGGGGTTACCAGTGACATTTCTACAGTAATCAGTGCTATACATATGCACTGTTACTGTAAAATGACACGGGTAGTGAAGGGGTTAACTTTTTTTGAGAGGGAGGGGTGGTGTGTGTCCTTAGGGGTGTGATTCTAACTGTGATTGGCTGTGGCTTGAGCTGTAGGAACAGTGATCAACGGTCCTACATAGTAGAACCGCATGATCACTGTTTCTACACAGGGGAGAATGACAGGCGGCTTGTTTACACTAGCCGCCTGCCTTTCTCCCTCTCCACCGACGATCACCGAGTGACCGGCGGACATCGGGTACGCCGGTCACACGCGCTGGGGGGGGGTCTGTGACCACGCGGGAGCGCCCCTCCGGCGGCGCGCTCGCTCCCCAGAGTCTCACAGGCTAGTGACATACCCATACGTCACTTTGCCTGTGAGGGGCTGACCGCCGCAGTATATGTACTTGCGGTGGTCGGCAAGTGGTTAATGTTGAATGTGACATTTCTAGGTGCATATCTATTGTTTGTCATAGCCATGCTAAGCACAGAGAGTTGACTGCACTTCAGTGTTTATCATCACGAACATTTGGGATTTGTGACCGCTATGTTAAGTGAATTGTGCTGAGTGCATTCCAATGAGCAATACCCCATTTCTGACACTAAGGCTCCATTCACAGCAATGCATTTTTTCATGCTTTGCAGAAATGCAAGAATTTTTTTTTATCATTGGTTCCTATGGAACATGTTCACATCAATGCATTTTTGTGCCTCTGCATTTTTGAAAAGGGTCAGGGGTTTTTTTTTTTTTTAAACGCAAAGTGCTTTTTTTTTTGCTTTTTTGGTTCAATAGACTTCAATAGAGAAGCTGCAGAAAAGCATATGGTTTGTTTGTGCCACTATTTGCATTTTTAAATCTGCCAAACAACAAATTATCCAAAAAAAAAAAAAGCATAAAAAACGAATCTGCCAAACAACAAGTTATCCAAAAAAAAAAAAAAAGCATAAAAAATGAAATTCTCGGTAACAAAAAGAAAACAAAAAACGTGGCGAGCACTGCAGAAATGCTCAAAAGCAACATGCATAGGTGTGAATCGAGCCTTAAGCTAGCCATAAATGGATCGAAATTTGGCCATTTCAGCAGCCTTATTTCAATCTATGTATGGGCCGGCCGGTTGTACACTAGTCGATCTATAGCAAATGTGCTTCACACGCATCAAACATGCTGAAGAAAACGTGCCATGTCCGGTAAGGTTTTGGCGCTTCTTTGGCGCGTGCGTTTTTCATAGGGCAAACCCATTCAAGTGAGGCTGCCTATGCACAGTGCACAGAAACACATGTTCCCACTTCGTGACGTATAAATGGGGGGACTGGGATGTAGCCGTGGATTCCACTAGAGCTCTAAAGGTATTATGTTGTATCTGACACCAAGCTGTCGGTAGCAGATCCTTTAGGTCCTGTATGTTGTGAGATGGAGCCTCCATGGACTGGACTTGTTTTTTTTTTCAACACCTTTTTAAGGAAGCGTTGGTTGGTAGGTAAATTTATAGCCCTTCATCCGAAAACTTTCCTGACACAATCCGTATTCTATTCACATGACTGAAAGCAAGTGCTGATGCAGTTTGAGGCTCTGACATTATTTGATCAATCAGACCCTTACATTTTGACAAAAGGAATTCTGAAAAGGGAGTGGGGCTAAAATGTAACGCTCTATGCAGAACATATGTACAAGGTACATGAACACCCAAACTCCATTGCCCTGAATTTTTCTGCATTTTAAAATGGAGAAAACCTAATGTTTTATAGATAATACATTGGCATAATTTGTCCATTATTTAGTAACTTGTCACTTGGAACACATGTCCTATTGGAAGACTTGTGTTCTGGTATTTGCTGTAAAATTTGGGATTTTCTGACACCTGTCCTAGTGACAATGGGACACATATGGCAATGAAGTTTTTTAACTGTTCTCTTTGGGAACACTTTTCTTACTCTTTCAAAAATTAATACGATTTTAAGCTAGAGTTACTTACACCTTAAGATCCTTTTTTTTTTTAATTTATTTTTTTCTTATTGGACAAGATCCTCCCCCAAGTTTTTATGGCAGCAGATTTCTGATGGGCAAAGTTTTAATATCTTTAGTGACCGTCTCAGCCTCTTAGAATTTTTTAATTACATTTTTTTTTTCTTTTTTTAGAATTGAGGAAACTTGGCGTTTGTGGCAAAAGTTCCTGGAGGATTACTCTAAATTTGATGACTGGCTTAAAGAAGCTGAAGCAATGGCTGCTTCCCCGGACTCTTCTGATGTATTGTACACAAAAGCCAAAGAAGAACAAAAGCGGTTTGAGGTTTGTATCTGCAGAGGCCATAAAATAGAATTATGCACGATAATCAAGATTAATGCAAATATTCTTCTTTTGTTTGTAGACTGGTACTATAAAACATTTTACTTACCAGTTATAAAATTTAAATCCAGGCCTTTCAGCGACAGATTCATGAGCGTCTTACTCATTTGGAACTGATAAACAAGCAGTACCGGAGACTTGCTCGGGAGAATCGCACTGATGCAGCCAGCAGATTGAAGCAGATGGTACATGAAGGCAACCAGAGGTGGGACCAGCTCCAGAGAAGAGTGGCTGCCATTCTGAGGCGGCTGAAGGTAAGGCAAGGGGGCAAGTGTCCTCCTATAGGCTGCTTCATGAGCATCAGAGCTAACACACAGCAAGAGTTCAACTTACACTGACTTGATTTTGTAAAATATGTTAATCTGCTGGTTTATTCATCCGCCTTTTGTAAATCTGTCTGATTTCAATGCAGCAGGAACAGTTTAGATATTGCAACTACAACCCAGCTAAATTATTTGTAAAAAAATAATTTTTGCTTACCTCTACTACTAATATATTTCTTCCCCCCCCCTCCCTATTCTTACTATCAGCATATATACCCCCCCCCCTCCCTATTCTTACTACCAGCATATATACCCCCTTCCTTTTACTAGGACAATTTGTAGTCCTCGGTATGGAAGCAGTTTAGTCCTCTCTCATCCTTAAGATACAATCTTACATGAAGCTACCTGTACTTTTCCACATTGTTGAACAATCCTATAAACCAGGGTTTCTCAACCAGGGTTCCATGGAGCCCTAAGGTTCCTCCAGAGGTTGTTTGGTGTTCCTTGAGCAATGAACAATGAGAACAAACCGTATCTTTTCACTCAGTGCCCAGTGTCAGTGGCCATCATCCCTATATATTGTATACAAGAAAAAATTCCCCTATGTATGGGACTGTGAATGCCACTGACAGAGTCAGTGGCTTTCACAGTCCCATACATAGGGGAATTTTTTCTTGTATTGAGCAATGAACAATTTCTCCCTCTCAGATAAGTTCCCACTGACATCATTGATCTTTTTAGCTATCAGTAAGGGGGTAATTTTTCCCAATGACCACAATTGTAAGGAGCATTCTTCCCACTGACCATCTCACTAATGTATTATGAGTTGTAGATATAGTAATTTTTAGCAGGGTTTCCTTGAGACCGGAAAGTTATTTCAAGGGTTCCTCTGTGTTCAAAAGTTGGAGGAAGGCTGCTATAAACCATAAAACAAATTATGAAGTTTGAGAACCTTTATTGCCCCCCTTTAATCATATGACCTCTGACTCTTGGAGCATTGGTTTTATCATAAATCTGTTTACTATCAGCCTCCATTTTTTTTTCCCTTGTGCCCACTTTTCCTGCATAAATACATCCATCCTCCCTAAATCATATCTTTGTTCTAATGATGACCACTTTACACAAGTGTTCTGACTCACTTCCTGTATAGCATGCTTTCTGTGTTGCTACTGGTCAATGATAATACGCTTTTGCCAGTCTGGTAGTATCTGGCCTCCTAAGTCTCTAACCAAGATTTATAGCAAATGGAAACTTCTTCTGGTGGCAACAGATGCATACCTTCCATCTAAAGGAAAACCTTACAATCGAAGATTTCCAAGGCCTTACAGGTGCCTGTATGGTACAGAGGCTAATGTCAATTACTGATATAGTAAAAATGATCACCACCAAATCAGGGCCGCAAAAAAGCTTTAAATTCAAACTTTAAATTTTGGATAGAGTTGGAAGTCTTCAAACCCCTTTAAGTTTTATTGCTGTCTCTGTCCCTTTTGGATAGATTTCCCCTCACTATTTGTCCAAGTAACCATTACCACTGGTACAATAAGTGATGGGAACTTTTAAATGTTGTAGTTGCCATAGGAACACGGGTTATCTTATGGTAGATTTAGTCAGATTTACTTTCATTTCGCTTACATCTCTGGGGCAGGAATTAAAAAAGAGTTACGAACGTAACTATTCCTTACTGTTCCTTAAAAATCTGGTATACTTAGAGATATTGTTTTGACCCTTATCTACTAAAAGAGACTATCAGACTTACAGCCGACCATAGAAGGTTGAAATCTTGGCTGGTTCAACAGGGACCGGCTGAGATTCTATCCATATATGAGCAAGCTGATTGTACCCAAGTTGATTGTTTCCCCCTCCCCCCTTCTTTCATCATTTTACCATTTTAGGGCTAGTTCACATCACATGCATTCCAGTAATTTTATTTTTTCTTCATCCAAGATGCATAGAAAGTAGGTTACATGGTTTTTAATTCAGTGCTTGCAGTTCCAGTGTGTTCCAGATCCAGAAAAAAAAGTAGAACATTCTGCATTTTTCCTGCACAGAACTGTACTGTAACGTGGTTACATGCACCGGGATGCACCTAGAGGCATCAAAAACGCACTTGACCCCAGTACAGTGAGAAAGCATCTGGAATGCAGCCCGAAACACATCAAGAACACACTAAAACCTGAATGCAGGAACTGATTTGGAGGAGGTTTTTGTGGTGTGAACTAGTCCTTACACTTTTAAATATTGCAGAATTGCAAATGGATGAACAAGGGGCATGCTGGTGTAAAGGTGCTGTGGCCTTAAAAAAGGTTTGTTTTTTATTTGTAGTAATTTTTTTTATTTAAAATATTATGTTTTTCTTCAGCACTTTACTAGTCAAAGAGAAGACTTTGAAGGGACCAGAGACTGCATCCTGGTGTGGCTGACAGAAATGGACTTACAGCTTACTAATGTGGAGCATTTCTCAGAAAGCGACATCGAGGAGAAGATGCAACAGTTGGCTGTATGTCATTTTATTTTCTTTTGTTGCCTAGGTTATTGTTTTTGTATTTTATACTGTACAAGGCTTTTAATATACGTATCATCGAAATAAGATGCCAAACATTGTTTACAAGTCTAGTAAACCAAAAAAGGAGCATTGTACCCGCCATAACAAGTTATGTGCATTACGTAAAAGAACTACTAATATCTTATACTATGGAACATATTGCTTACTATGATGTAAATGTAAGCGTCTAGTAGCAATCTGATACCCACAACTGAAGTATTTTGCAATTTAATCCCAAATAAATGTTAGCTTACACCATAAAAAGCCTTTGTTTCGAATTAGAATGATCATGCCTATGATAGTTTTTAGTAGCCAGTAGCATGCCAATATACCAAGAAATAGCACAGACAGACTGTCCATTCTCTGTTTCACGATTAGATGAATAAATTAATTATGGGAGTCTTTCGAAGACCACACATGACCTGAAATGAGACAATTGGGTCTAGATCCATTGTCTATTTACAAGCCTGAGTATTGAGTGTGAAATGGCCATTTTTCGGATAGATCATGCTCGCTAGGACCATAAAAATTTGTACAGGAAATGGGAAACATTAGCTATCCATTAAAACTTTAATTTAGTAGTTCCAACTATGTGTTCTAGTTATGGCTGTGTGTGTCTTGCAGGGTTTTAAACAAGAAATTACCCTGAATACCAACAAAATTGACCAGTTGATAGTTTTTGGAGAGCATCTAATACAGAAGAGCGAGGCCATGGATGCTGTGATTATTGAGGATGAGCTGGAAGAGATTCACAGATATTGTCAAGAGGTATTTGGACGAGTCTACAGATTCCACGAGAGGCTGACCTCAAAGGGCTTGGTAAGTAACAGTTGTATGGGAGTGCATGATGTTGTCAGACTAAAAGCTTTATCTACGATCTGCTATAATAGTTTATATTTAGACACCGTTTTCGTTACATGTGTTAGCAAGGTGGACCTGTCAGTTTGATGAAAACATAATGCTGACAAAATGTTTAGTAGGGATCCTCTTCCATTGCTGACTGTTTCGTATGTACTTTAGTTTTTGTTTTTCATTGCGGTCATCCTTTTACTACAAATGTGCAGGGAGAATAGCTCATAGAAGAGTTGTTAATGGCAAATTGGTAAACCTAGAAAATTGTCTCTGCCTCCCAAGTGTTTGCCAGTGTTGATTTACCTTCACACCTGTGCTACCAAACACCAGGGCCAGTCACACCTAAGGCTCTATTTGCATCTTTATGTTTAGGGGCTGTGTGTTTGCTTGTTGCACTTTTTAGGCGCCTGTTAAATTTGATTTCCATGCAGTAATGTTGATCTTAAAGATGCAACAAGCATTTATATCCACCTTAAATGTGCAGATGTGAATAGTGACTAGCTCTCTCACAGCTTAGCTTAACCATGTAGTGGTGATGTTTTAGCATGCATACATGCAAAATCCCTCATGGAAGTTGCGCTTTATTCTTAAAGTGGTTGTTAAAGCGGTGTTCCAGCTTTACCCCCTCCAAAAATTAAAAGTCAGCAGCTACACATACTGTAGCTGCTGACTTTTAATATTAGGACACTTACCTGTCCTGGAGTCCAGCGATGTCTGCACCGTAGCCGATGTTTCCATTGGCTGTCGGGTGCTGCCGCCGCAATTGCCGGTAAGGGAACCCAGCAGTAAAGCCTTGCGGCTTTACGGGCGGGTCCCTAATGTGCATGCGCGACACGAGCTGCACATTTTGATTGACTCGACGACAGGGAAGGAGAAGGGGGCCAAACTTCCAAGGGACAATGCCGCGGCACCGTCTCCCGGAAGTGGGGAAGGGTACCTGTCAAAAACAGGTACCCGCCCCCCCCCCTCCCCTCTGAAAGGTGCCAAATGTGGCACCGGAGGGGGGGGAGGAAGCAAATGAGCAGAAGTTCCACTTTTGGGTGGAACACCGCTTTAAGCTATGTGCAGGACTTTGTATAATCCTGTTTGTCTCCTAAGCCTGTGTGCCTCTGTCTCTGTGTTTTTATAAAAAAAAAAAATGCTGTATATACCTGATTTTAGTGTGCTGCTCGGTGATCACATGACTGGCTGGCTCTCTCCTCTCCTCGTCTGACAGCTTCAGGGGGTGGGGCAGAGATTCCACTATTCACATCTCCTAACGTCACTCAGGAGGAGAGAGCGCGAGCCAGCTGGTCACGTGATCACCGAGCAGCACACTGAAATCAGGTATACAGCATTTTTTTTAAATTATAAAACACAGGCTTAGGAGACCAACAGGATTATATAAACTAACAGTTATTTGAGCAGCAGGAGGGGCGGGCAGGCCGTGGCACGGAGCTGACAGGCAGGCAGGGAGGGGAGGGGGGAGGAGGACAGAGGACGACACAGGAGAGTAGAGAGTAGAGAGCAGGGCTGCGGATGAGGGAGCCACGTACACTGACCACAGTGTCAGGGCTCAGCAGCCATGATATACCGTGGTTAGTGTACAGAGGGGAGGGTAGAAACTGGCAGGATCAGCCAGGTTTTTTTAGGTGATGGAAGGGGTCAAATGACACAACACAAGCACTGTGCTGTATAACATGCTTTAAGGGAACAGGATCAATTTTTTATTTTTTTTTTGGGGTTACAAACGCTTTAATAAATGAAAGAAAAAAATAAGACCAATATATATCATCTATAATTTACACCTACTTTGCAATTTTGGGTCTCAAAAAGAAAAAAAGGAGGCTTCTATGTAGATGATGCATATCGAACGCATAGAAGGGCAATATGGTTCCTCCTGCCGACCCTTACATTAATAAAAAGTACACATCAGTGACATTCGGTTGGTGGGAGGAACCACTATCCAGCACACCATGAAGAGTTAGATAGCAGCAGCGGCTAGAGATGTTGAATAGATCAGAAAGTAATTACACCACAAGTCAAATGGTTATGTATAAACCTTCCCTTACAGGGGGCTTCTGGTTCAACTGTTTTTATTTTTACCTAAAATGGTCACGTAAAAAAAAAAGACAAAATAAATAAAATTTAGAATTAGAAATAAAGACTTTTTTTTTTTTTTTTTTTCTCTTTTACTCCTGTAAAGAATTTAGAGGAAGAAAGAGAAACTTCTGAAAATGATACAGATGGAGAAGATTCAAGGGAAATCCAGAATTCTTCCTGGCATTCCACGATCCCTGAAGTAGATACTTCCCACCAGTCTCTGTGCCACCTGATGCCCCCACCGCTCCCACATGAGAGATCGGGCCGCGAAACTCCAGTCAGTGTAGACTCTATTCCTCTAGAGTGGGATCCAACTGTTGACGTGGGTGGATCTTCTATGCATGAGAATGAAGAGGAGGGCCCCTACTACAATCCTTTGTCAGGTAAGGTTGTTGGTGTGTGTTTGGTTTTGATCATAAATGTTTGACCAAAGAGAATCTGCCACTTTGCCAATGAAAGGTAAAAGGGCCAACACTGACTCACTTTATTCCTTTTGCCGCCATGCCCTACTGCTCCATTGCAAATACCTAGCATTTCTTAGTATGGGGGAGCATGAAGAGCTTAAGGTCCCTAAGTGGCCCATAGCCAAGCTCAAACACTCTGATGAAGAGGACATTATCATCATCCCTGTATAAGCTCTGTAATCTGGCACAGAGCTCACACAGGGCTTGACTCCTAGAGCAAAGGGAGAGCACATGAAAGGTGAGAGAGTTGGGGTAGCAAAGTGGCAGAGTCTCTTTAAACCAATGTTATATTATTACCTTTTAACCTTTTGAAAACCATTTATACATTTTCCAGTTTTGTCTATGTTCTTGCCCTTGAGGGGGAAAAAAAAAATGACCTTGCTTTCTTCCAGATGTAGAGATTGCTGAAAGTCCCGAGGCCTATGTCATAATGACAACAAAAACTGTCCAAGCATCTTCTGGTAGGCCCCAGCCCAATGCATGTGTCTCACTCTGGCACCATTGCTGTGATGCACGCTTACTCCTTCCTCATACCCCTTCATCTGCACCGTTACCTCTACTGCTTCTTGTGTGAGCATCATATGTCCTAAACCACATCCTAGGATGTCCATCATGGCACATCACCTACATCTCTGTTGCTGGCTGACATATTGTACAACAGCATTATTGATGTGTGGCCATGTTCTTGGGATATATGCATTATTCTGACGTGGCATCATTTTTATTTTTAATTTATTTTCCTCTTTTTGCCTATGCCTTGCTAAGAGATTGCACACCAATGAACATACACAATGCTTGACACTTTGTGTATTTTTGCCTTTGTTGATTTAGCTTTTCTACATCATTAAAATTTTTACCCTACTTGTTTGAAATGAAATCACTTGTATTTAAGCCGTAACTACCTTTTTTGCACCTTATTGCACCTTTGATAGTCTAAAGCAGGATGGAGAAGCAATGTCTGTAAATTGTTTATATGTTCAATTTATTATACTTTTTATACTCCAGATAGTTTCCTCTTTTAGTTTCGGATGATATTGGGAACAGTTCAAATTTTGGGTTGATTTACTAAAGGCAGATCTACCGTGCACTGTAAGTCCAGCTGCTCCAGAGCTTTGAAAATGAGGCAAAGCTTCGCTTTGCAAAGAACACCCAATCACATGCTAGGAAATAAAAAAAAATAAAAAAAACAGCATTTTTGCTTGCACATGGTTGGATGATGGAAATCAGCAGAGCTTCCCCTCATTTTTTTTTAAATATACTTGCAGTGCACAGTATATTTGCCTGTAGTAAATCCCCATTGTTTTTTTTTTTTTGTGACCCCATTGGGAAGGCATTCTTTACTTCCTGTCCCTGTGATTGCTTTACAAAAAGGGGACGTTGAAGGCACAGGCTGTAATAAAAAAGGTTGCCAGAGTTTCCAACCCTTCCCCATCAACCTCAGAATGTGTTCTTGTTTTAGTCCGTGATCCTATCTGAGCGATTTTAGGACAGAAAGTGAAGAGAAATGTCCCATGGATAAAAAAAATAATCAAACCCTTCCACGCTTATTCGGAACAAATTAAAATGATTGTTTGGAGCTTGCCTTAGTTGCACCAAATAGGAAATGATTGCATGCTGTCATACGGAAACTGCAGACACGTGAAATATTGTTCTTGTGAACATTTCACATTTAAAAGTACAGATCTATACAGAGCACTCCATGACAATAAGTTTGAACCTTCTCCATTGAGAATAATAGAATCTTCAACTATAGAGAATAGATTTTATGACTATTTGCTGCTTCCTCATTCTGCTTTACAGTATCTAAGCCTATCAGAAAGGTGCAGTTACAATTAAACTTTTTATTTTTATTTTTTTTTTCATGTGGTTTGCATGGGCATTCGGGAACATTTTTGCTAAGCCATTCATTATAAGTACTACCGATCTAACCTTTTACATCAGCTTTGTCTCTTTAAAATGTCATATAACCTTGATTCGGATACTTTTCATATCCTGCATCCACGCTTTTCCCTTATTTGCTGCTGGTAAGTTTATGGTGGTGCCTGTAAGAAGACTGGTTGGCATTGCTCAGTGGCACCACTTTCCTCAATGCTCCATACTTCCCACTAAAATCATTATTCTGCTATTACAGGGAAGTCCGAATTGGAGACTCCATCATGGCATTCTCAAGAAAAGCACATAGCAGCTGTAAGGCCAGATTACAAACAAAATGAGACTGCACAGGATCTGATATCTGCTACAATAGGAATCAAAGCTTCAATAAATGGGTCCACTGTAAGTTTTATATTTGTTAACCACTGATAATGGGGAAAATATTGCAATGTTTCAGCCGATTAATGACTGTTTGCTGTTGTATTTATAGACTGAGCAAAGGTCCACTTCCACTCCTTCCAGAGAGGCCGATGTGAGAACATCAGATACTGCAAATGAAGACCAGGGGCTTGGAATTTACAGACCAGATACACATTCAGGTATAATAAGATAGAACATGTTGTTTAAATTTCTAATGTGAATATCAAAAATAACACTTTTTTATGGCTTTTTCACTCACTCATAACACTTAAGCTGGCCATACATTATACAATTTTCTTCAATTTCCTTTAGATTTACCTTCAACTATGTAGTGCAAGGGCCTGCCTGATTGCATACAAATAGAAAGTGTTTAGGTTTGACCACCTATTATACGGCTTTGGTAAATCTAAAGGAAAATTGTACAAGAAGATTTTATAATGGATAGCCAGCCTTACTCTTGCTTTTAAACTGTAGTATACTATCACCTGGCAGTTTGTGGTAGCTTGGACTAAAGTCTGCATTCAAATAAATGTTAGTAGGCAGGCTCCTCATAGCAGAAGAATAAAAAATGCACTAAAATAAACTTGCCTGCACAAAGTCTTCTTTAAAATGTACATTGAGCTGCACGTGCACAGCTCTGTATACATTCCCAACGCAATACCTTTGTGCCAGGATGATTGAATTCTTGCTCATGCACATGAGTCTTGTCCTCCTGTGCTGGCCATTTAAGACAATTAATGAATGGCACCCAGAAATAGCTGGGGAGAAGATGCAGATGAGGGTCTTCTACTGGCACCAGACCTTTTGAAGCAGAGGTAAGTATTGTAGACTTTAGCTTCAAGTTTGCACACAGATAAAATTTGGGACTGCAAGTTAATCCTAGCTTTGCCCCTCATTCCAATCGGTAGAGGACTTGTAGATGCTAAAGGTGGTCTTTATGCATGACCCAAACTTAATATGATATTAAACTGAAAAGCAAACATAATATTGCATCTTACCATTTCTTTAGATGTAAAGGCTGCATTCCTTTTCTTTTTTGGAGCTTTCTTTCATTTTTTTATCTGATGCTCCAGCCAGTAAGTCTGTTTATTAACAGAGCAAGCTCTCCTAAAAATGTATCGGAGTATTGAGACAAAGCATTTACCTCTGAGAGAGGTGCTTACATTTACATTTGTCAGCTTTTATTGATGTAAAACCTTTATCCCAAAAGGAAAAAAATTGTCTACTGTAACTGCCTGTGAAACTCTAGTGTGAGCTAGAGTTTGGCTTCAATTTGTCAGTGTATCTAAATCTATTAGTCATCTAACACCTGAAGAGTGGCAGCATCTGATTGGGTTGCAGCCGCTGTGTGGCTGACCAATTTCTGCCAGTCTCCTTTTATTTTTCATTTAAAGGATGTCGGACGGGAGCCACTGACAAAGCCACCCGCTAAGCGATTTTAAGCTGGTTCTTTAAAAACTGGCCGAAATTTGAACCATGTATGGAATAGCGTAAGAGCTTTTCTGTCAGGTACTTTCTGTACATATATATGGGGACATTTTATTTTTATTATTTTCATTGTTTTCCCCATTCATACACTTTAAACTTTCATTTGTTAGCAAAACTGGAAAAACCGCTGTTGGTGCAGCATTATTTCCTAAAGACAAGATGCTAACTTGGGAAACTTCCTCCCCCACCAATCCGAAATCAGGGTTTGGAGCAGTTTGTACCAGAAGCATTACATTATGCTAGGGAACCCATTTAATTCGCTATACAGGTCAATGTATCCAAACTGCAGCATAGAAATTTTTCTCAAGTCTATGCGTTTTGTGAACAAGCCCTTAACAAATGTTGCCTGCTTAAAGTCCCTTTGAATAGGCTGAACAATTTGTATTGCGATGTAGAGGAAGCCATTGTTGATATCCTTGTGATAATGCTAGTTGCCTGTCTGTTTGTGGCCTCTGTTTTCTGAAGAAACAGACAAGAAAAAACAGCCAAGTAAGCAACAAGTTAAGTCAGAAGGTCTCATCTGCATTCCTGTTGAGTGATTAAAATAAAAAAAATCCTCATCAGAATGAAAGCTCAGCAATGGCAGTCTCCATTCTTTATAGACTCCCTTTAAAGAGGAACTAAGGAGTGAATACTTACCAACACTACAGAAGAAAAACACTTGGGGGTACTTATTTCAGATGGTTTAGTGAGACATCATTTAGAAAACTGTCCAGTTCTGGAGACCTCATTTATACAAAGATATTGGTAAAATAGAATGAGTCCAGAGACGGGTAAAAAAAATGGTGAAAGGTCTGAGGGATGAAACCTATTGAAAGCGACTTCAGGAACTTAATATCTACAGTCTGGAGGAAAGAAGGAAAAGGGGGGACCTGAATGAAACCTTTAAATACATTAAAGGGGTGAATATAAAACCAAAATCAAGAACACAGAGACATGACCTCAAACTAGCTTAAGGGGAGTTCAAAACTAATCTTAGAAAGTATTTTTTTTACTGAAAGGGTAGTTAATGCTTGGAATGAATTGCCAGCAGAATGTAGTAAGACTGTCAACAGTAAATAGCTGCAAACATACATGTGACAAACCTATATCTATTATCAGACTATTAGTTAATGGGAAAAAAAAGGGCAGACTCGATGGACTACTCGGTCTGTTTCTGCCGCCACTTTTCTATGTTTCTATGTCCAACAGTCCCTCGCCGGCATCTTCTCCCTCGAGTGCCAGTATTCAGGGCTTTTCATTGGCCATGCACAGGAGCTAGTCGTCCTGGCATTCAGAGACTGGCCCGACACTCTAAGCTGAGCTGCACGTGCAAGCAGGAAGGTAGGGGCTTTTTATTGCAGAAGAGACAGTGCATATCTCTTTTGCAATAAAAGCCTGCCCGCTCGCTGTTTCTTACAGCGGAACTTCAGTTCCACTTTAAATGGTCTGGCCACCCCTGAGCAAGTTTGATGGTGCTAATCTCTAGCCAAGTCCCTCTGTATGTACCACTAGCAACTGGAGAATTGGCTTTTAACTGCACACATTTTGTAGCTTTTTTTTTTTTTTAAGTCGTTTATCCAATTACACATCTTGGGATTCTGATTCCTTCATTATCCACTTATTGGAGTCTATTTTTATACCTCCCTGAGTCGTCGGCTAGTAAACCTGTAACACACTGACCTGACAGGTTTGCTTAATGTGCTAAAATACAAAACGGAAAAATAGTATTTTCAAAAACTAAAACCAAAACTTAACGAGTAAAATGATCATGAATCTCCAATCCATAAAGTTGAACTGCGCATCAATTGCCAAAAACAGCTGAAATACATGTAAGGGAACTATTATACCTGTCAAAGGGTTTGCATTTCTATCCATCCAGTTCTGTGATTTACACAGCATCTTCCCTGCTGCAGTTGAGTAACACTGGGCACGTCCCTAGTCACTGATTAGACCATAAAAGGAGAAGCAGTACACAATTGGAGCTCATCTTTCTGTCATTCTACTATCAGAATTCCTAGTGCAGCAAAACAGATTGGCTCCATGTGCTGCTTCTCCCTCGTCTGTTCTGAGTTCTGCTGTACTGGAGATTGCCAGAGGCAGATTCCAAATCAAATTCAGGTACTTACATTGCCCATTCAGAAGTCTTATAGCTGTAGGATAAAAATTGGATGTGAAATGTATTGCATTTTTTTTTTTTTTTGCCTTGACGTATGCTTTATTTAAATGCAAAGCTGCATTCATTGTGTATTTAATGTCTGCCTGGCATTCTCTTGCAGCTTGTGCAATACTTTGCAGGGAACCGCAAGCAAAACCCAAATGTAGAGAAGTTCTAGTGGCCGGTAGCTACCACCCAGCTTCTTTTCATTTCTCCATACAGCACTCGGAGACTAATGCCTTGTACACACGATAAGGATATCGGACAAATGATTGTCCTCCCCCCCCCCCCCCCCCATGCTAGTCTCCATCGAAAACCAATAGGTCACTAAAGTTACAAAAATTCTCATACAACAGATTACAACTTTGAAAGTGATATATGCTTTTGTTTCTGAGCAAGCGTAGTCTTGTTCGTACAATTTTATCCGTACAGATACAGTTGAGATCATAAGTTTTGGACATCCATTACAAAATCATGGACGTGGAGTTGGCCTCCTCCTTTTTTGGGGAGGTGACAGCCTCCAACCTTCTGGGAAATTTTTCAATGTGTCTGTGGGGATTTGTGTCTATTTGGCCAAAAGAGCATTTGTGAGGTCAGGTACTGATGTTAGATTAGAAGACCTAATGCTAAGATGCAAAGTCACAAGCACTCCAAATGTGTTTTTATTGTGAAGACTGCGCCACATAAGGCATAAAAAAATCAAAGTTTTGGGGCCTCGCAGAGTCCCTTTCTCAAGGCAATTTTAGTCACTATGTTGCCTTTAGAAAGAGACCATGCAGAGCCCCCTTTCCATCTTTGTATTCTATTTTGGCACAGCAGCATCCATGACATTTATTTTGACCCCCCATCATCCTATAATGAGGTACTGTGAGGAGTGCAGCTTCTATTTAGACTTTAGGATGAAAAGACCTGGATCGCAATCGGCATTCCAATTCATCCCAGAGGTGTTCAGTAGTGTTATGTGCAGTGAGTTCCTCCACATCAAACCATGTCTTTATAGAGTTGGATTTGTACACAGGGGCACAGCCCTTCTGGACTAGGAAACTTTGAATATTGCAACGTGTACTTCCTTACAAAATTTTCGCTTTTTAAATATATTCAGGTCTTTGAAGTCCCATGAATGTATATTTCTTTACATCATTTTTTTTTTCTTTAAAACAACCTGCTTGTATTTGTTTAGTGGCCCTTTTAATACCCAAACCAAATATATGAGTGTGTTACACTGCCTAGAGACAATAGTGTTTAAATTTTAGTCCTTTGAGCTACCGTTAGATTGTAAATAACTTGCTTTTGTGTTCCCTGCATAGACAGCAGAACATCTTGCTCTTGGTTGGAACTACTTGTTTTATTATAAAGTTTATTTGGTTTATGCAGGTGTTATTGAACGCTGGGAGATTATTCAGGCTCAGAGCTTAAGCAATGAGCTAAGTGCAAAGCAGAATTTACAGCAGTGGCAGCAATTTAACTCTGATTTGGATAATATCTCACTGTGGCTTGAGAAGACCGAAGCTGAGCTTGACAGTGCCGAAAAACTCAAGCCATCTACGTCAATCCAAGAACTGGAGCAGAAAGTGAAGAGGTTTAAGGTATGTAAATAACTTTAATCTGAATATTCAACTTGGGCTGATTCAATAAATTATTGTAAGGATAGACGGTTACAAAATTGAGCTAGTGCTGGTAGAGATAATTATACACAGATGATGGCACCACAATTTTGCGGTTCATTTAAAACCAGTAGAATTGAGAAGACTATCAAACACCCCCTGCATTCGACTTCCCTCCGTAACTGATAATAATCTCTTCCGGGAATAGACCCAATTATGGGTTGTATTTTGGAATAGACCCAGATATGTCACCCCGGGAGGCTCCTTTGGTTCTCCTTTGAATATCCCTGACTAAGGCTTGGCTCATACAAGCCTGACTCAAAACTCACACGACTTTCAGTGCAACTTTGGAGTCCCGACTTTGATGCGACTTCAGTGCCACAGACTGTAAAATGTCACATCAAAGTCAGACCGAAGTAGTGCAGGAACCTTTTCTAAAGTGGGACAGACTTGTGTAGTATCAGTTAGGACAACTCTCATAGGCAAATTATGAATTTCACATTCATCTGACTTGGGGTCTCACAAGTTGGATCCTCTGTTGCACCAGTGTTAACTGAGCATAGTTGTTGACTTTGACGTGCCCCTTACTTTAGTTTACAATGGATGTCCTCTGTGCTTGCTTATAGATTGCCTTGCGGAATTTATCTGCCTACTTGATGTACTTCTTGTGCCTTGTAATTGCCAGTTATGTATGAGAAGTCTATGATTTATTGTGTTTGTTGCACACCTATAAAAATACAAAAAAAGCAAAAAAAAACAAAACTCTCAAACGCCAAAAGAAATTTATTGTGATCCAACGATCAGTGCAGATTTGAGATATTTATAATAAAAAAGTTACAATATGAAATTATCTCACTGTATTCAAAATCTGCATACACTATCTGCCTAGAGCTTGAAAACTCTCCCCATAAATGCCAAAAAATATACTATATATAATATACTATAGGCTAAACTGAAATGTGTGGCCTGTAAGTGGTCCATTTGTAGTTCACATCCTTCTGCACTGTGCGTGTGAAGTACTTGCACATCCCTATCTTGAAACTTGGAGAAGCGTAAAGATTTGGGCACACAGGGGTGTGTAAATGTATTGGGGTATGTTTCACTGCTTGCTGACAATACATACAGTTAAGATTCCCTGAGCCTTTAATACTACTTTAAACCTCACTTTCTAAAACTATGCGCATTATTGGGGATTTGGCTCCTCTGTGCAGTTGTAACATCTCCACGCTTTTTCCAAGATTTTTGAGTGTATCCTTGGAAATCTGTGCCCATTTAACCTAAAAACCATTGTCAACAGGCTTATTTTTGCTTGGGTTTGCATCCCAATACAAGTCTATGGGAATGTAAAATCCACTTAAAGCAGGTTAGGGGGACGTCAGAGGCACTTGTCAATGAATTCTGAATGATCTCAAATTGATGCCATTGACACAAGCGCACCCTGGACCTAAAGGTCTTCAGTAGAGTTGAGGTCAGGGCTCTGTGCAGGCCACTTGAATTCTTCCACCTCAAACCAGGTCTTTATGGAGCTTTTGTACAAAGTACACAACCATTCTGGAAAAGAAAAGGACCACCAGGTCGGAAGCACAAACTTGTCCAAATTGTTTTTGCAAACTGTAGCATTTACAGTACCATACATTGTAAACATTCGGGAGTTGATTTTTTAAACACAAATACATTACACACTTTGCAAGGGAATCTTGCCCATGTTTAGTGAATAATAAGGTGAAGCTCTGTTGACTTCATTATCCAATCGCCATATTAACTAAGCTCTCGAGAAAATTCCCTTGTAAATCAACCCCCGGTACTCACAATTGGAGGGTTGACTTTTGGTCTTATAGTTAAGAAGTTTATTGTGGCCATTCCAGATTTGTTTGATGCTTTTTTTTTTTACCACGCAGTTATGTAGCCCGTTGTTTGTTAAAGGGGTGGTAAAGTCAGAAGTTTTTTTATCTTAATGTATTCTATGCATTAAGATAAGAAAACTTTCTGTGTGCAGCAGCTCCCCTAACACTTACCCGAGGTCCCGCTCTGTCCAGCGATGTCACGTGTGTCTCAGCTGTCCGAGATTCTCCCTCCTGACTGGCTGGGACACAGCAGTGGCGCCATTGGCTGCTGTCAATCAAAGTCAGCTAGCCAATCATGATAGAGAGGGGGCAGGGCTGGGTCAGGGCACCGTGCCTGAATGGACACAGGTAGCTTTGACTCGGCTCGGGTTCCCCCATAGCAAGCTGCTTGGAGGACAGGAGGGAGGGGCCAGGATCACAGAAGAGGGACCCAAGAAGAGGAGGCTCTGGGCTGCTCTGTGAAAATCCACTGAAGAGGAGGCAAGTATAACATGTTTGGGAAAAAAAATAGACTTTACAATCACTTTAAGGAAATTTACCACGGATAGATGACTGGCAGACCATGTGTTTGTTTTAAAAATAATGTAATTATGAGTTGGAAATGTGAACATTTGGGAGATAACCACCTGCTTGCAAGAGAAACCATTAAATACATTTCATGTTGAGACATACTGTACTTTGTAAATCGCTATCATGAAGTAAAGTGATAACAGGCTAAGGCATTCTAAAAACAAACACCTCAATGGCATCCTTAGGGAGTGTAAGAGGACAGGGGGCCACACAATGAGATTAGAGGAGAAGCGGGGGATTTTACGGTCAGGGCTATAAGGATGTGGAACTCTCTTCCACATCTGGTGGTGTCAACAGGGAGTATTGATATTTTTAAAAGACTCTTGGACGTGCATCCGAAAGAACACAACATACAGGAATATGGTAAATAATTATCGACACTGACACACATACACCTACACAGGTTGAACTGGATGGGTTATTGTCTTTATTCAACCTTACCCACTATGTGACTTTAGATTAATTCTGATTTTATTTTTAAATGTTCTAAAATGTTGGCAGATCTCCTGATGCACAGCATCTCTCTTGAGGCTCCTGTTAGCTGCAGTGTGCATGACTAGGATTTACAGTTTTCAGTGTCCAAAAAAAAAAAAGAAATTGTATTTCCGCTCATCCAGAGCTTGGATTTACACAACAAATTTAGGAGAGAGTGACACCAGTTATAAGAAATACTGTGGTGTCCTCTCGCCATCGGCCTGCTAACTAAACTGCGAAAAGACAGCCACATAGTAATATGGTCATCCCTTTGCTCACTTTGCTCTCCCCTCCTGTCAGCATATTTATTGCCATTGTATTTGCATGCAGCACAACTGATTACCTCTCAAAGTCTGAGTTCTGCTTTAAAGGGGATTTCAAGAGACAGATAGCAAGTCAAATTTGGAAGACTTACAATTGTTGAATTTCAACAGAACCTTTTTAATGATGTAACAATGAATAACAAGCTGAATTAATTGGTGTGTTTTATAACTGCCAGGAAATCCAGCTTTAACAAAAATAAAGTATAAGACAGTTCAATTACAGGTTGAATATAATGGACAATAGTCCACATCGGCTTCAAGGCATTTATTGCTGTTTCTGCTGTTCTTCCAGGACACTTTGAAGGCATTTGATAATTATAAAGCTCTTGTTCTTTCTGCAAACCTGAGCAGTAAAGAGTTCCAGCAGGCAGACGATGTGGAGAGCAGAAGTCTTCTGAGTAGATTGCATGAACTGAACTCACGCTGGGACCAAGCATGTCATAAGAGAGACAAGTGGAGGGAGAGCTTACAGAATGATCTCAACCAGTGTGAGGTAGGACATCAAAGTTAGAACTATTGAGGCAAACATATTTTTGGTATGTTGGATTCCTGTTGTTGTTTTTTGGCTTTTTCTTTTTGTGCATTCTTTTAAACTTGCTTTTTTTAAACCGCTATATTTGAGAGCTATGAATATATTTTGGTAGTGCATAGCTCTTGCTGCAGTGGCTGAACTGTGCGTCACTTCAGCATGGAGTTCTTGGGAGTGCACAGCAGAGTGACAACATTGTGCTCTTGATGATAGTTCTACTTTAACTATATAAAAACATTTAAAGTCATTTCTCAATTTACTTTAACTAAAAGGCTTTCCAAATGTCCTAACCCATCATACACCCTGTAAATTATCACCATCATAGAGCTCATGGAAAGATGTAAGTCTTACATTTAGTTTACAAGCAATACAGGATTGGATAGAACCAACTTTCTTCTTCACGTATATAAAAGGTCCTATAGCAGAGTGTACTTCTCAAAATGCAGCAGGCATTCCTTATATCAGACACTTGCCTAAAGTTCTGCTGTTCCGCTTATTTAATTTTTAATAAATATATATCAGTTATTCGATTCGTGGGACCAAAACCATAACATCAGACCGATAAATTGAAAACTTACCAGACTCTACAGAAAAACTCTGCTAGTAAAGATTTACTACTTGCAAACTATTAATGTCTTATTGCTTGGCAGCCCAGCAAATTGGGATCTGCTGAAGATTTTATTGCCTTAAGACAAGGTGGGATTTATATTTTGGAAGTTTAAAGTCAGGGGGAAAAACAATTAAATACAGTTATGTGCCTGCCCTTCAAATTTTATTGTTTTAGGACATTGTTAGCCCAATGTTCCTTATATTCCCTAGAACAGGGGTGTCGAACTCAAGTTCATTGCTGGACACAGCAGTAGGTTTGCCCGTAAAGGTGTGGATGTATCTAGGGTGCGCTATGTACAGAGTGAAGGGTTCAAGATTACGCTATGTACAGAGTTCAGAAGTGCATTACGTCCAGAGTGCAGGGTTCAGGGGAGCCCTATGCACAGAGTGCAAAAATCATAAGTATTTTAAGTACAGAGTGCAGAGATCAGGAGTGCATTACGTCCAGAGTGCAGGGTTCAGGGGAACCCTATGCACAGAGTGCAAAAATCATAAGTACGTTAAGTACAGAGTGCAGAGATCAGGAGTGCATTACGTCCAGAGTGCAGGGTTCAGGGGGTGCCCTATGCAAAGAATGCTAAGTTCGGGAATATACTACGGGCAGAGTCCAGGGGTGCGCTACATATAGAGTACAGGGTTTATAGGTGCTCTGCGTACAGAATTTAGGGTTTGAGTGCGCTACGTACAGAGTGCAGAGTTTAGGGGTGCGCTGTGTGCAGGATTTAGTGCAATAAATCCAACTCCCCCATCTGACAGTATCTCCCAATGTAGGCAGCTCTAGTACAGCGCTCTCTACTACCTGTGTATTTGACTCTGTTACACTTCCCTGTGTATAAATTCAAACCTGCCTTGGAAGTCTGAATGTGATATACAGGGAGTAGAGGGAGGGGACGCTGTACAACACAGGCTTCAGGAAGTGCTCCTGATGAACCCATATAGGCGTGTCTGCTTTTTCTGCAGGGGATAAATCAAAACTTACTTTTTTTTATGTTAGCACAGTCATCGATTTTACTAGAGAGTCGCATGGAATTGGTGATTAACTGGTTTAAAATTATACATGTCATTTCATGCATATTATTGTGAAAAGGCAGGTGTACGTTTCAGATAACTATTTTACACACAAAACAGCCGAAATCCGTAAAAGTAGCCTGCGTTAAACTTTGGAAACAGTAAAATGAAAAGTATGGAGGCTTACTGCGAGTTTCCCGACTCTACAGTACATGCCTGTCCCGGCTAGTGAATTTTGTTTTATAGCAAGCCTTACAAATCTCTGGGAATGTGGAGAACCCAACACACTGCTCAAGTAATTTCCTCTCAAGAACCTTTCCAAGGCAGAGGTGTAGTTCAGAAAACCTTTTCTATGTCCCACCAACTTCTATTAGGCATACATTCCTGACAACACCCACTCTACCTTTCCAATTGGGAAAAAGACTTGAAAAAGTACATTCAGTCATAATCCAAAAGACTGCATCTTATTCTTTGTACACAAAACTGCAATCTGTGTTAAATACCAAGAAACTACTTACAAGATCTTGACACACTGGTATAGGATCCCAACTGTCCTTCCTAAACGTTTTCCGCAACAAATCCAATCTGTGCTGGAGATGCAGGGATCACAAAGGAATGCACTTCCACATATTCTGGGACTGTTCCATCTTACTCCATTTCTGACAGCAGGTCTTCGAATAATACAACAATTTTCAGATATATCTTTGACAATTTGGCTGCTTTCCTCTTAAACCTGATGTCTTTATTCAGAAAACAAAAAGCAAATGTGCATTGCAATAAAGAAAATTATAATTCCCATATGTTAAAATGCATATAGAAGAAATCATCCCCACAAAGAAATGTGCAGCATTAAAGGTGAGACTACCCAAACAATTTACTTATAAACTTTTCTAATCGGTGTGTGATAAAACACACACACCATCTACAATAAACTTCCCAACAGTCTTCCCCAGTAGTTGGTGAAAAGAACCAGAAATCCAGTGTTGCTTGATATTGATAAAGCCAGAAAGGTAATCCCTCTTCAACACACCACGTGTCAAAGGACAAACCTATAGTTTCACCCCTCCTTAGACTTCCACATCCTAAGAGGTCTAATAGGCACCTGATGTATAACCAAAACTTTCTGGCTCCCGAAAGCTCTGCACCTTCAATTGGTCATTTGTTTTTTTTTGTTTTTTTCCCTTGAGCCCAGAGACACTTCTACCTCCTCTCTTCTGGCTGGATCAACATGTAAAAATAAAGATAAAAGCGCTTTCTGGAACACTGCCATACATCATCGGCTTTGACGTCAGAGTCAATGATGTGTGACAATGTTCCAGAAGGCTCTTTTGTCGTCTTTTTCACTTGTTGATCCAGCCAAAAGAGAAGAAGAAAAAAGTGTCTCCGGGCTCAAAGGGAAAATACCAGATGACCAATTGAAGGTGCAGAGCCTTTGGGAGCCACAGAGTTTTGGTTATACATCAGGTGCCTATTAGACCTCTTATGATGTGGGGGTCTATGGAGGGGTGAATGTGTATACTTGTGTTTTTTTGACACGTGGTGTGGGATGGATTGACTATGGTGTGGGGAGGGATTAACTTTCTGGCTTTATCAATATCACTCCACTGGATTTCTGGTTCTTTTCACCAACTACTGGGGAAGACTGTTGGGACTTCATATATTGTAAATGGTTTGATTTTTTTTTTTTATTGCGCACCGAGTAGAAACCTTTATAAGTGAGTTGCTTGGGTAGTCCCTCCTTTTAATGCTGCACGTTTCTTTGTGGGTATGATTTCTTATATGTGCACGTTTTAAAATATGGGAAATGTGATATTCTTTATTGCAACACATGTTGAATCACTGTATGCTGTTGCCTTAAAAATAAAGGATAAGTTCACTTTTTAAAAAAAATATATAAATGCACATCTTTTTCCAGGTAAAAAATTTACATTCATTATTTTGTATTATTTGGGGCATGTAAAGTATTGCAGCCACGATCAGGAGATCGTGGGTGCCATGCAGGACTTCAGGCGACTTCTCAGTGTATCTGTCTGCTTGTACGGGCAGGCAAATGCACACTGACCTACCAAAACGCTCAACAGCACCATGATAGTTTATTGAAACTACAAGCCGAGCACCACAAAGGCTGACAGGACTTGTAGTTTCCTATTCACAGAGCACTGTGAATGAATGACGTGGATTATCGTGCTGTGCCCCCCACAGCCACAATATTTTCAAACTGTGACTGTGGGCACCGAGAGAAGGTGCCCGCTGTCATTGGGGAGGGGGAGAGGATGCAACTGTTGAAACAGGTTACATGTTCCACCTTTAATATGGTCTTACTCAATAAGTCTCACTCATAGCCCTGCACATTTTATGTTTTTATTATAAGAGTTTGTAAATGAACCTTTTTTTTTTTTTGTCCAGCTGCTTAGTTATATAAATTAGACATAGGTTTCCTTTTTTTTTTTTTATTGTCCCTAGGGGCGTGATTCTAACTGTGATTGGCTGTGGCTTGAGGTGTAGAAACAATGATCAACGGTCCTACATAGTAGAACCGTATGATCACTGTTCCTACACAGGGGAGAAATGACAGGCGGCTTGTTTACACTAGCCGCCTGCCTTTCTCCCGCTGTCACGGACAGGGTGACAGTGACCGCGCGGGAGCGCACGCTCGCTCCCCAGAGCCTCACAGGCTAGTGACGTACCGGTACGTCACTTTGCCTGTGAGGGGCTGACCGCCGCAGTATATGTACTTGCGGCGGTCGGCAAGTGGTTAACAAACACATCTAGGTGTTTTTGGGCGGTTTTCTGCTCTAAGCCTCCGCTCTAAAAACGCCCAACAAGACGAATACTATTAATTTCAATGGCCCTTGTTCACATCCGAGGGGGTTTTTTTTTTTGGCAGTTTTCAGGCATTTTTATTTTTTGTTCATTGGTCACTTGTCAACCTAAAAACGCCTGCACAAAAAACGCCTGTAAAACGCCCGAAATAACGCTATTAAAAATAGCAACGCCTAGATGTTAACGTAGCCCTAATGCTGCTAGAGCTTGTGTCCCTTATATGTTGACTCCGCAGTACCCACCTACATTGCACAATGATTTGCCAGGGTGAATAACTGACATACAACGCATGGAGCAACTTACTTTTGCTCTGAGGTTAATCTGAGGAACATGGGGTCTAGATGGTTCTGTTGGGGTCTGTTTCAATTTTCTGATGAATACCTACAATACAGAATAGCTTTCTTTCACATTACACTTTTTTTATGTCAGGAGATGCCCCTTCAGCCACCATCTCTGGCCCTTTCTTTCCCCCTATACATTTTTTCTTTTCTTACTCTTCTATTCTTTTCTCCCATTCTTTTCTCCCACCTGCTCCTACAAAACTACTAAAAATCTGGTGAACATTGGACTTGTATACGTGAGTGATGGAATACCCCTTCCATGGGCTGTAAAATTACAATTGCCAAATCTCAATGTTAGCCTTAAATTGTAAACAATGATGTAGTGTTTTAAAGTTCGCATGGTGTACTTGTACTTGTTCCCCCAGCAATACATTTTAGTTTTGGTTTTTTAAGTCTCCAGCCTTGTCAGAAGCTACCCCAAATCAATTGCACATGTTCTCTTATCTTGAATAAGAGTCGCTCTTAAAGCACAACTTGGCATTCATGCTCTGCCTTTGTTCTTGGAAGGCTGGAGTGGTTTGCACCTGACCTTTTTTGCATCCGGTGTCTTTTGTTGTAAAACCCATCCTAAAATGAACAGAGAGCTTGACTTGGCTGCCTTTTCAAAGGCTTTTTGCAGTCTGGTAAGTTTTTTTTTTTTTTTTTTTTTTTTTTTTATTTACCTTTTTTTTTTTTTTTTTTTTTTTTTTTTTTTTCAGGAATTCCATGAGACAAGCCACCAACTATTACTGTGGTTGACTGAGGCAGAATCTTGTAGATTAAAATACCGGGTGGCAGATCGTAAGGGAGACCAACATGCACTACTGGAGTGCCAAAGGAAACTAATGGTATGTCTGCTGATGTAATGAATCTGTTTTCACGTGGTCTACAAATTTTTTAAGCTGCAACAACTATGCTGAGTAAAAAGATACAAAAGCCATCCCTGCAAAGAAAGACCTAAAATTAAGACTCCTGTCCCACTACCTGGAAAACCAAACTTTTCTGTGTTAAGGGTCCAAGCTTGCTTAAGTATGTTTAATATTTGAGACTTCAGGTGTGTCAGATTTTGGTATCCACCTGCTATGCCCTTTGGCTTCCTTCACCGCCCCTGTGTGACTGTAGGTCATAGCAATCACAAGAGCCTGGAGGAACAAACATGGAGCACAAAGGGGACTAGGCATCTGACACACCAGGAAGTGTGCTGGATTAGATCTTCCATGCAATGGAAGATCTGCATACTGCAGCGCAGGTAGCAGGACAGGTGTTTTTGTTTGCTTTCTGGGGATGGTTTCATTTACCTTTTTTAAAATGCCAACATAGGTGCTTTAAATGGTTGCTAAATTTTGTTTGGCGTCTTTTTGAGTGCTATGGAAAAAATCTTTTAGTAGTTGTATTAATGCTTCTGCTTATTTTAACTAGCAACTGGAAGAGCAGCTGCTGGAGAGACAAATCCAAGCCAATTCCCTTCATGACATGTCCAGTTGCTTGCTGGAGAGTAACGCTGGAGGAATCTATGTGGAGGCCGATGAGAGGACTCATGTCATTGCAACCAAGATGAGGCAACTCCTAAAAGAAGTTTCACTAGACTTGAAAACAGTACAGCAAGCTCTGGTGAGTAATGAGTGGCCATGAGAAAAAAAAGTCCTGTTACCTTTTCTTTACATTTAGCACAGGTCTTCTGGCCCTCTATATATAGGCTTAACCAAAGCTTACCAGTGGTACTCCTGCTGGGGACATGCTTGTTGATGCAGTTCAACAATTCTTGCTCTGTTTTTTGCATCGACTAGATTTCTGCAGCCCCCTGATAATGAAATAATGTACTACTGGTGGGCATCAAAATCAATACAGAAAGTTTGGCACAACTGAGTTAAGTAGAGAGTAATGCTGTCAGCAAAATGAGATGCAGGTCATGATCTTACGAAAAAAGGTAATGGCAAGGTTACTGATCACCAGGGACAGTTCCAAATATCATACTTATTGGACCTTTGAAAGACTAAGGTCACTTGGAGCTAAATAGACTCTGACATGTTGTTGATTAGTGTCAATGAGAGAGGTTCTCTTGTAAAAACTACACACCCAGTAATATTGTCCTCTTCTCATGTGACTGTTTTCTTATCTGGCAAGTCTTACTCTTGACTCTTACCTGAGCACTATGTTCTGGAGGAAAAGGAGGAGGTCAAATGATCCTCCATACTTGGTAGGGACAGGGTATTTACCAAGGTCTCGTAACAGAGCATCAAAGCAGTGGCAGAGTGCGACAAAGGTATCAAGTCTGTGGGTTGATCTTGCAAAAGAGCCAATCACTTTGCCCTAAATGGACAAGGTGACCGATTCTCTTAAATTTATGGGTTTAGTTCCATTTTAAACGGTTTCAAAAAAATTATATTCCTGGCATGCGTGGAATGCTGTCACATTTTGCTTGTGCTCTCAACCAAACTGTCAAACCATCAAATGGCTGGTATAACGAATCGCATGTGCAGCATCATGACAGGTGCAGATCAGAGGATAAGATGGCAGCTTCCTTGACTGAGGACAGGAGGGTTTAGTTCTGCTTTAAGAGTGTTTGTTTGTTTTTCTGATATTTTTTTAATTTGTTCAAAAGAATATTTTTGAAAAGCTTTTATTTTTATTCAGGCACATTTGAAATTGGAGCCGAAAAATATTTCATATTTACACTTTTGCAGCCTGCAGGTGGCAACTGTGTGTGATTGCATTTAGGTTTTCAGATACATAGTTTACTGCTGTGCTGTGAATACTTGAATAGCAGGATTCCTATTGGTCAGTTTCTAACATCACCTTAGCACAGGGGTACTCAACCTTTTGAAGAGCAAGGGCCACATAAGTGATTTGTTAAGTGGTTCTGGGCCACAATGAACTATGGGGTTTTAACTCCCCCAAACCACAAATGTAAATACTCCATTACTGTCCAAAGCCCCCTATAAGGCTGCTTTCACACTGATGTGTTGCGATTTACCTGAATCGTGGGGGTGTAGCTAAGTGCACCGGTGGCTTTCCTGCAGGTTAGCTGTATTTTGTCATAGACTCCTAATATATCTTGCAGGTGTGGTGCACTTTCAGAAAGTGCACCAAAACTGCAGGATATAATAGAAGTCAATGGCTCAGTGCAGTTATTGCACGTGAAAGCCGCAGATGCACTGCACCTGCAGATCAGTGTTAAAGCAACCTAATGACCTTTTTTTTTTTTTTTTTTTTTTTTTTTTTTTTAAGTGCTAATATGCCCATTGCAAAAGTGCAGTGAATGTAAAATGTAATACCCTGTCCTTCTACTCATCCTGCTTCTGCTGGCATTGCTCTTCTGGCTGCTAGAAAGGTCCCATTCGAAGTGCACTTGGTATTACTCTGCCTGGGACAAGAGCCGGCACTACAGAGAAAGCATCGGTTTATGCGGCTCCTGCTTCCTCCGTGGCCACCACCTTTCTTTGCTGCCGCCTCCACTCGGTACTTTAGAATTGCAGATTGGCAACACCTTGACCACGCTCAGGGCTTGCCGACCCGCCATCCCAGAGCATGGGCATGCTCTTCCCTGGTTTGAGGTCGAGGGCCACATCAGAGGGTTCAGAGGGCCACAGGTTGAGCACTCCTGCCTTAGCAAGTCAGGGTTTCTGCAAATCAGCAACTAAGATCAATAAATGCTGAGGCCTACTATGTGTGTTTTTATAGCCATGCCCCTCGCTGCATGGTATAGTGGATGAGAAACTCTTCAATCAGATTTGCACAACAATGTATCTAACAATTCTTACTACAAAATTCTGCTTAATGTATTTTTGCTGTAATCATCCCAGTGCTATTATATATATGCTCTGCATTTCACTGTAAAGAGTCTGTATTTTCCCACCTCTGCCATTACAGGATGATTGTACATCTGATGAGGTCGACTCAGCGACAGCTGCAGACAGCCAGGTAAGATTAGCACATATAGGAAACCATAAAAATAAATGCCCTGGGCTTAAGTAGATTTAAAAGGCTTTACATACAGGCTGGCGCTTCACACACTGTAACTCGCAATCTGCAGCCATTTATTTTGAATGGCACCCTAACGCACCTTGACAGTGCAATTGATTTTAGTGAACTAAAATAATTAATTTTGGTAACCCTAATTAGCATCCGCAGTATAGGGCTTCACACTTCCATAGCAGGGCCAAATATTCCAGCTCGTGTGTTTTTGTTTTTTCTTTGCAATTTTAGTTTGTTTCCATGCACAAGGCAGCCCATTCACTTGAATGAACTGCCCTATGCATGACAAACACACCAAAGAAGCTCCTGCCTCTTTTCGGACTTGGAGCATTATGCAGTTTTTCAGTGTGGCAAATCCACTAATTAGGCACACTAAGCGCTTTGTGCATTTTGCTGTGATTTTAGTGCGACCCAGAATTATGGGAAAAATCACACAATTCTGCATCGCTCAGATGTGATTGGGGGACTAAGTCAGCTCTTCTTTGAGTATGAATTGCTGTAATACACTTCGTGTGTGACTTCTTTTTTTCTGTGTAATTTGCTATCCTGCTCATCTGATGGCATGCTGATTGCTTACACTGTAACAATTTGGCAGAGGAGATAAAACTCACTTGCTAAATAATATGTTCTATAAAATGTTAGTTATTTTTATATATATAAAATAGTGAAACAGGTTTGTTTATTTTAATTGACTGTTTTAAACAAAAAAGTAGATGTGGCGCATGTGTGAATGACACAGGATGCAAAGCGACAGCCTAAGTGGTGATGATGTAGCAGAAACAATGAACTGGATACAGCAACACTGGCAGGCATGGGTAGAAGGCAGCTCCCAGGAGATGAAGGAATCTCCATGCAGCATAAAACCGAAAACAAAGGAGCGCCACTCAAAGTGCAGTATGCATAAAAACAAGTCTATTTATTCAGACAAATGGCAATTTTAATGAGGATGAACAATAAAGAGCATGTCAGACCCACCAGGGGTCAGTGAAGCTGTGACACTGAAGGGATGTGTGGAGCCAGGTTTATCCGCATTAGATGGTGAGTAAGGCAGGGAGCATCCAGCCAGTGTGGACAACGGAAGTTAGGCACTCCACGAGGCAGCGAGCACAGATGGTCGAGTCCCGGCCGGGCGTGATGTAAGCGCTAGGGGCGGTAATACTGCGCGTGGCTAATGCGTTTCATAGCCTCCCACGGCTCCTTTCTCAAAGCTGGTTGGTCATTACACACCACCTGCATTTGTAGTGACCGGGGGCGGGGTTACAATTTGAGAGCGAGAAGGGAAAGGGCGGGAAACTAGGCTCATGAACAGTGTTCCACAAAAACTGTTGCAACGGTTCAAACGAGAATGATGCAGGTCTACAGCAGTGTACAGCAATGACTATTAAAGATAATAAGTGTTAAAAATGAGTACACAATGTTGAGACATATGGAACTGGATGTTGCATATATCACATAAAAATGCATTAAAAGATTATACAAAAAAACTGTGTATGTGTGTATATATATATATATATATATATATATATATATATATATATATATATATATATATATATATATATATCCCCAGGTGTCTTAAGTACATATATACAAACTGATGTGAATGAAAAATGTGATGAGAAGAATCCAAATTACTAAAGGTCTGACAAGGAGGGAAAGGATTAAGAAGGGAAGATAAAAAAATAAGGATTGAAAATTAAGAATTAACTAGGAGGAACAGGATAACTTAGCTAGCCATTCTCCAAACAAAAATGGCTTTGACCATGGTTAAATAACTACACCTGGCAATGGGGAGCATAAGCGTATACTTATAAATACCTTCATATAAAGAATGTGCAGAAAATGTATGATCCCAACCTCCGATGAATGGATACATTAGGATAGACTCGCCAATCAGTATATCAATAGGACTACCTGAAGCCAATCAATTGTTGAATAGGGCTACGTGAGACCTGTAATAGCGATAATAGTAACGTTATTCAAAATGGTTGGGGGGGGGGGGTACACAGATAAACGCATAATGTGACTGTATGAGATATGATGTAGCATACAACAGTGTCTATCAAGAATGATTAACCATCTTACCATCTAAATTATTGTGCTGTTCTCAATCTCTTCATTCAAACCATGGGGAGTGAGAGAATTGAGAGTGTAAATCCAGAAAGTCTCCCTCTCGCACAAACGCTTAAAATGTTTGGTAAGATGGAGACCACTGGATATGGATTCGATCACCCAAACCTTAGGGCCAGCAACCTGTGCACTGCGTGTGGTAGAAAAATGCCTGGAAACATTGTTTTGTGGCACCTTTTTCTACACATCTTCTGTGCTCCCCGAAAAGGGCACGTAGTGTTCTGATAGTGCAGCCTACATAGAGAAGACCATAAGGCCATAAACTACATATTGCCAGGAGCAGTTTTCGAATGTGCGAATATGGTAAACCCTACTATTGGCTGTAAAAGTTTTTTGCCCATGGGTAACAAATTCACATGTCAAGCATGTTTTTCTCTTACATCGATACATGCCTGTTAGCTGGCAGAACATGCTCAAGGTTCTCAGCGGGGGTGCATGAGATTTTACTGGGTGCTATTTTGTTTTTAATACTGGTGGCTTTCCTGTATTAGAACTTAAAGCAGTCCCTAATAGAATTCTTAAGATGTTGATCTTGTTTGAGCATGGTCCAATGTTTTAGAAAAAATGCTTTTCAATTTTTTGAAATTGGGTGTGATATTGAGTAACAAATCTACACATTGACTGAGTCATGTTAGAGACAGAGATAAGTCCATGTGAGGCTCGGTTAAGATAGAGGCAATGTGCATCTCCACTAACTCAGCTGGGTAACCCTTATCCGAAAACTTCCTTTTTAGCACCAAGGTTTTCTCAACCTAGTCCTCAACCCTAATGCAATTGTTTTTGTCTGCAGGATTGGCTTTTAGTGATGTTACGTACCCAGCGGGGATTAGAGCAACTAGAGAAGTGCAAGTAGGAATTACCTGCTGTGGGTTTGAAATATTTTTTGGCAATGATGGTATTGTCAAGATGGCTTAGTTGTAAATCCAACAATGCCAAAGTATTGGGATCGCACACATCATAATCAAGTCAGCAGATAAAGGGGGAGGCATTGTGATACAAAATAGATCAGACTATTTGGCAGGGGCTTTATAGGCTACTATCAGATTCCACCAGATTCCATACAAACAATTATCACATGACCCTCTACCCACATTCATACTTGAATTGAAAAATTTGGTCAGCCAAGCATGAGCTGAAGGCATCGTAAGTAAACAGGAAGCCGCCTTTCTAGACAAACCATTTAATAATGTTACCTACTTTTATCATTTATCAAAACGGTTTGTCTAGAAAGGTGGAAATTTTTTATTTACAAAAAATATATAGAAGAATATAAATTGGCCTAAAAGGATGAAAATGTTTAATTTTTTTTTGGAGAATGTTTTATAGCAGAATATATTAAAATATATATATTTTTTTTTTTCCTGAATTGTTGCTCTTTTTTGTTTTATAGCACAAAAAATAAATCGCAGATGTGATCAAATACCACCAAAAGAAAGCTCTATTTGTGGGGAAAAAAAGTGGTTAATGTAATTTTCAAACTTTTCTGATTCTGCCTGCAATCCTAAATCACATGTTCGAATGCCATTTCTTTTCAGTGGCACCTAGACGCAATGCGGTTTTGCCGCGATTATCAGAACATGCAAAGCTTGTCACCCAAAAGAAGCTCCTGCTGCCTTTTGGACGAAAAGCTTTGTGTGAGTTGTGATTTGCCGCGATGGCCGAGTGAGAAAAACGGCAAAACCGCACCGTGTTTTAGGTGCCGTTGAAAATAAATGGCACACAAACCTGCATATTGTGGTTAGAGATCCCAAAACGCCAAATGTGAATTGAGCCTGAAAGCTTTTTTGGCCATGTTTCTATTCTGGTCACAGGAGTGCATTTACTTTTGCTCACCTGTAACCCAGAATCAGCCAACAGGCTCTGGAAGGATTCTAAGCATATTGTAGGGATTCCACTCAACGCACAGGTGAGAGCCAGAGCCAACTGCTCTTACACCCCCCCCCCCCAAGCCTGGCACCCCAGTGTTAACTGACAATCACCATTCTTTGTTTAGAGCTGACACCGAGAACTGAGCAGTCAGTGGTCATGTGATCACTCAGTTCTCAGGCTTAGAAGCCAGTAGGGGAAAACTGCAGCAATCAGACTTATGCTGCAGCATGAAGGTAGGTATGTAGGTTTTTTTTTGTAGTCCATACTTCTCCTTTAAATAAGGGAAGGACCATCACTGCATGATCAGCAGGTATTGTTTCACTCACCTCGTTATAGGGCTACAACTGTCACCCTGTAATATACACTCCCAGTTGGGACTACAGGCAGTTGCACCAACACGCCACGTGCACTATTGCCCCAATCTGAAAGCTGTTCAAGAGTAATGATGTTCAGTGACTGGAGGAGATCAGTAGTATGGAGATGGGGAGCAAAACTAGATAAAAAATAAAAGCGTGAAAAAAGGTTTTTAAAGAGAAACTTGATGTTTAGATCCATGCTGGAGGTAATGCTGTCATGTGTCCCCCAACATGCCCTAGAATCGCACTGGGGCTCCAGAGAAGTTTTTACCCATCCCTGCTATATCCATACTGAAAAAAGTTTGTCCAGAGTGATATGTTAACAATCTGCTTGTAGAAAAGTCAAATGCACAGCACAAAAATCTGCTACTAGCTTTAACCTATTGCAAGCAACCCTTTCAATTACACAAAAAACCTAAATGCAAGTCCCTGCAATAGAAGTATTATACCCGCCTCTCCTACATTCGAGAACTGCAGCCAGTCTGTTTTCAGCATTTGACACTACCAGGAGTGTCAATTGTCAGTGTTTCGGTCATTACTTAGGGATCAGAGGATGGAATTGAAGCATTTGGCAGGGGACACAGGCATCTGACACTCCAAGAATTGTCAAATTAAGCTGCAGCACTGAATGGAGGTGTTATAGGAAATATGGGCCATTGGGGATTCATTCAATTTTGCAAAAAATTTTAATCTGTTCTTTTTTTTTTTCCAGGGCACAGTTGGAGCACTTAAAGATACCAGGTATGCCTATTTTACCAAATGAAGTCTTAATGAAATCTGTCACCACCTGAATGAAATTTAAAGCCCAACTCTAAGGGTTAATTGCTCATTTAGGTGTAGGAGATGGTAAAGGCAGTTTTACTTACAAGATTGCGATCCCCCTATGCCCCAGTCATAGACTGTTCTCTGTGCCCTCACATGAAGTGAAGGGCTATGGATGCTTTTCAAGATTTCCTATGCTAGAAGAGCCACAGGCGGTACCTACAGCCTGCCATACAAGTGAACGGCTGTATGTGCCTATACTCTTGTAAACGCAGAAGCTCCTGTGCATTGGCATTTGCATGTGCAGCAGTTCTACCTGGGCTTGGGAAAGGCGCGTTTGGGAAATACGCCTCAGGAATTGTACACTTGCGAACTTTGCAGCTAATAAACATCCATTTACTTGATGCCTAAAAAAAAATAGACTGTGAATACTTGGTTCTCAGTGTCTGTGCTACCAGACATTGCTCTGCTCAAGGTTCTTGTCCTTGGTGTAAACCAGCACTTCATGAATGTCTTTCTCCTGGGTCCCATGGCAGCTCCTCACTGGTTCCTCCTGCTAACCTCCACACCATTACTCTGTCCTACAGTGATAAGCAGGTCAGATACTGGGACCAATGAGAGCTGCTAGGTACCAAGAAGACTGATCTTTTCAAAGTATTGGTTTATATGTGGATTTAACAGAATGAGATATTTGACAGTGTTTGCACAAAGACAGCAGTACTTAGTCTTTTTTCTTGGGTAAGAGAGGTTGACTAATTTTTTCACAACAGGGTCACTATAAAGAGAGCTTGTGAGCATAGCTGGGACAAGGGGTGGCCAGGAGGGGCAGCTACCATGAACACAGCAGAGCAAGGGGGCAGAGAATGGATACATGACGGTAAACCCCTTCTATGGAATGCATTAACAGTGGTGGAGGGGGTGCAGTTTCACATGCCCTGAGCACTAGACTAACCTGTCCCTGTCCAGGTACAGCTTGTGAGCATATGGGATATGCCTTTATTAACATGGCTTTTTAAAGATGCAAGCTCTCCAGGACAAGTTATTCTCATCCTAGGTTCCACAATTCTGTTGACCTGGAGCGAACATGCATAAAATAACTGTTCAGAGTTTCGAACGTCTGTGTGCATGCTATTTCCAGGCCAGTGATTAGGTAGTAATGCTAGGATGGCACTCTGAAGGCTTTATTTGAAATGCCAAGTCTTCAGTGTCATACTTCACTTATTTGTCCTCACAGATTCACTATAGCCCTACCCAAATAATGCATCAACATGAACCAGCTTTGTCCATAGCTTGTTTTACTTTTCTTTTTCAATAGTATTAGATTTTCTGTAAAAAAAAAAAACTACAAAACCAAGGTCGCTTAGAAAGCGCCCAAAAAAGGTCTAGGAAGTCCGTGTACATTTAGGAGGAAAACCTTGGTCAACAGACATTAACATTCTCAGAGAGATATTAGAATATGATTTTGGATAGGATATGATAAGTGCTTGAGAAAAAAGTAAACCCAAATATAAAAGATTATGTTGTAAATATTGGGTGTCTATAGTTCATTTTTCTAGTTTTGGATAGAGTAGGAAAAGATTAAAACCTCTGTCAGATGTTTTTTTTCTTTGTGTCTTTGCCTGGATTAACTCTCCCTTTCAATTTGTCTTGGTGGCCAGTGATAGGGGAAGTCCAAAGTATTATACCACAAGTTGATAACCACTGCTGTAATTTTGAGCTGAATGGGGGCCTCAAATGCGGCCCCTGATATCACCAAGGGGGCGCACAATATATGCGTTGCTTGAGCGGACTGTCAAAACAATGCAGACCTAATAGAGGAAATGAGGGTCAGAGAGTGGGCATGGTACATTTGTGGCTGGATATATACTGCAGAAGATGATATGAAACTGGAAACATGTTACATGAGGCTAGTAGAGATCAATGCTATCAATGTTCCCACTACAAATTGCTGAGGGCCACACATCATATACCAAAGTGTCGCAGGTTGAGTACCAGGGAATTACAGCACTAAAACAGGAGGCGAGGGGAACTCTTCCATTGGTTCACCACCACATTCTTATGTACTGAAGAGAGAGAACGCTGCTCCAGGTGTGCGGTGATAGCTAGGAGATGGAGTATCCCATAGAGTGCTGGCCCCGGCCCGCCTCCGGAGAAAACTTGTTGAAAAAGAAATAGCCGCACATCCAGGAATTCCAGTTGCCTTTTAGATTTCTTTTAATTCCAAAATGTTACAAATGATGACACCAAAGACACCAACATGAAGTCACGTAGACGCGTTTCACACATCTTGTGCTTAATCGTTTACAAACACAAAGTAAATGGCGGTATCCCCAATAGGGCAAAGACCACACATATACACTCTGATAAGGGTTAACCTTTCCCTCCTTTAATAAATTAAAAAATATATATATTTGCTATAAGTATATGCAGTGTGCAAGTTGGGTAGGGCCTCATATTACATGAAGTAAACACTTCTTGGAACCATTCGAAAAAATAGTCATACCTACTTTACACACACTTCTTTAAAGTGTAACTATATAACCAGCTAGTAAATGCAATATAATTCAGTGCCAAAAACCTAAGACGTCAAGTCCCAGAATGTCCTTTAATCTATACATTTATTTTTCCTTACAGAAACCAGGAGCCCGTTGCCACAGTCCAGGAAACCTCTAAGAAGCGATCATTCTTCTACCGTGTGTTACGTGCTGCCTTTCCTCTCCAGCTTCTACTTCTCCTCCTCCTCCTCCTTGCCTGCATGATTCCCTTCTCCGAGGATGACTACAGCTGTGCCCAAGCAAATAACTTTGCCCGCTCCTTTTACCCAATGCTGAGGTATACCAATGGACCTCCACCAACCTAAATGGGTTCACATGCACTTTAAATGACATTCCAATGTTGTATGTGCAGTCTCCAGTGTGATACACCAGCAGACCATGTGATCTGAGTAGCTCAGTTGTTACACCATCGTTGTGAGATGTTTTTTTTTTTTTTTTTTTTGTACAAAACTGCAGGGTTGCTTTTATCTGGGGGATACTAAGGCTGCTTCAGGAAGTGGTACATGGGGGGCAAAGATCTGCATGCACATAGTAACTTTATATTGCAGTGTAACTGGTGACGGTTCATAAGGATATAGCCATTTTGATTACTTTTTAGATAACGCAATTCTGGAGTTTATTTGATTGTGGTGCAAAGAGCAGTGACGTGCCATGTCAGAAAATCAGTTTAGGTTGCACACTGTTCTTTGAATTTTATTAAATAGGCCCATTTGTGTTTTCCTTCTCAGTGTTTGTGATTAGGAACTTTTTTACATGACTGTGGCTTTTATCCACCATTTTATTATTTTACCATTTTTATGTAAAATTTTAAATGGTAATTACTATGTAAATTTAGCACAGTTCTCAGAATCAAGTCATCTATATTCCTATGTTGTACAGAGCAATTTGGTTTTATACTGATGATTTCTGGCTTATTTTAAGTGTTGTACAGCTATATTTGAGGGGTTTTATTGCTCACTTTGTAAACCATTATGCAAATCACAAAGCATTGAAAAAAGGGATTTGAAGGTCATTCATGTTTCAAGCTGTATCAAAAGAAAAAAAAAAAAGGGATTCTAATATATTCTGTAAAATAATGTTCTGAAAATGGAAAATTTGTTTGACGGGTATTCATTCAATAAACTTCTTATGACCTTTGTAATATTTTTTTTGTCTCTTTGGGTTTATGCAGTGTATAACCTACAGTATTTGTGTATTTACCCCTTTATTTAGATAATCCTTGTCTCATACAGTTGTGCTCATAAGTTTACATACCCTGGCAGAATTTGATTTCTTGGCCATTTTCCAGAGAATATGAATGACACAAAAACTTTTCTTTCATATATGGTTAGTTTGTTTATTATCAATTAACTGTGTTTACCCTTTTTATATCATAATGACAACAGAAACTACCCAAATGACCCTGATCAAAAGCTTACATACCCCAGTTCTTAATGCCGTGTATTGCCCCCTTTAACATCAATGACAGCTTGAAGTGTTTGTGGTATTTGTTTGTGGATGAGGCTCTTTATCTTCTCAGATGGTAAAGCTGCCCATTATTCCTGGCAAAAAGCCTCCAGTTTTTGGAAATTCTTGGGCTGTCTTGCATGAACTGCATGTTTGAGATCTCCCCAGAGTGGCTCAATGATATTGAGGTCAGGAGACTGAGATGGCCACTCCAGAACCTTCACTTTATTCTGCTGTAGCCAATGACAAGTTGTGTTTTGGATCATTGTCATGTTGGAAAGTACTTCCCATGCGCAGCTTCCGGGCTGATGAATGCAAATTTTCCTCCAGTATTTTTTGAGAACATACTGCATTCATCTTGCCATTAATTCTGACTAAATTTCCTGTGCCTTTGTAGCTCACACATCCTCAAAACATCAGCGATCCACCTCTGTGTTTCCCATTAGGAATGGTGTACCTTTCATCATAGGCCTTGTTGACTCCTCTCCAAATGTAGCGTTTATGGTTGTGGCCAAAAAGCTCAATTTTGGTCTCATCACTCCAAATGACTTTGTGCCAGGTTTGAGGCTTGTCTCTGTGTTGTTTGGCGTATTGTAAGTGGGAGAATTTGTGGCATTTGCGTAGTAATGGCTTAATTCAGGCGACTCGACCATGCAGCCCATCTTTCTTCAAGTGCTTCCTTAATGTGCATCTTGAAACAGCCACACCATGTGTTTTCAGAGAGTCCTGTATTTCACCTGAAGTTATTTGTGGGTTTTTCTTTGCATCGCAAACATTTACCTGGCAGTTGTGGCTGAAATTTTATCAGCAGTATGCATGTCATGACTGTTGGTTTTCTGTGTAATTGAATCATTAATTGAACTCCACACTACTATTATTTTGAACACGCCCTTTTCAATTAGTGAAGTTATTCAGTCTGTATAAAAACAGGTGTCAAACAGGTGGCCCTTATTTAAGGACAAAGGCAGCAAATGTTGTACATGCTGGGTACAGTGCAATTCTCTCTGAAAATCTGAGTAAAATGGGTCGTTCCAGACATTGTTCAGAAGAACAGCGTACTTTGATTAAAAAGTTGATTGGAGAGGGGGGAAACACATAAAGTGCAGAAACTGATAGGCTGCTCAACTAAAATGATCTCAAACGCTTTAAAATTGCAACCAAAACCAGAAAGACGTGAAAGAAAAACTGGAAAACTGGAAAACTAGCCATTTCGGCTATTCTTTGATCCGTTCAAATGGTAAAAACTCAGCTAATGATCAGCTCCAAGGTGATTAAAGAAGGTCTAAAATTACCTATGAGTACTGTAACAATTAGCTTGACTTCACATAGGGGTATTCTATCGTCAAGAAGCCCCCCAAAGTCCCATTGTTGAAAAAAATGACATGTGCTGAAGAGGTTGCAATTTGCCAAGAACACATTGACTGGCCTAAAGAGAAATGGAGCAACATTTTGTGGACTGATGAAAGATTTTTTTTTTTTTTTTTAGGTCTAGGGCCAACAGACAAACAGTTTTTCAGACGACCCCCAAACACTGAATTCAAGCAACAGTACACTGTGAAGACAGTGAAGCACGGTGGTGCAAGCATCATGATATGGGGATGTTTCTCATACTATATATACTGTATATACTCAAGTATAAGCCGACCTGAATATAAGCCGAGGCACCTAATTATACCACAAAAAAATGGGAAAACGTATTGACTCGAGTATAAGCCATAGTGGCTACTGGTAAATTTCAAAAATAAAAATAGATACGGTACAGGAGAGGCAGGGGCTGCGGATACGGTACAGGAGATGCAGGGGCTGCGGACACGGTGTATAAGCACTGTTTATGAACTGCTTCACAACTAAATATTAGTTCAGAGATTCACAGGAAAGCAAAATATTAAACATTTACTGAAAAATGCTTGGAGTTTGTAAAGAAAAATGCAGACAGGAATATTTGGCTTTTCCAAAAAATAGCAATTTTCCCAAATCGTCTTTCAGGACAGGCACCTTGAGAGAACCTGGCTCCTCCCTTCTGAGGAAACACCGCCCCAATTTCTTGGATATCAGCCCCCTGCCAGCATGCTGCCTCAGTTCTGGTGTTTCCTCCGGAGGCACCGTCCAAGGGACCGAGCTGAGCAGCCAGGGGGCTGAGGCTAACAATCCAGAGGGAGCCAGGCTCTCTCAAGGCGGTACAGCAGACCGGGTCGGACCCACTAACCTGCAAAGGTACCGCATGATGTCACCCCAGGTCCAGCTCGGGGGAGTAGAGGACTGGGGGGCCCGCTTTCCACGCTTGGCGAGAGCGTTCCCGACGGAGGCTACCCGCCCCCCGCTTTTCGCGGCAGGTTTTTTGAATGGAGTTCACCGGGTCGGACGACGGGTGACGTCATGTCCGGCGGGGGCGGGTACTTCCGCCGGCAAAGGTCGCGACTTCCGGTTCCGGGTCCTGCATAAGGAGAGCGGGCCGGACGAATTTGGCTGGTGCAGTTACAGGCTGGGAAACGGACGAAAACACGCGGCGAGCCACACCGGGAAGATGTCCGAGGCACAGGCCACAGCGATTGCTCCCGGGGATGCCAGCACCAGCCTCCAAAAGGTAAGGAGTCCTGGGGAGGGCTCTCCTTACCTTTTCCCTCCCAAAACTCCACTGTGTTTTCCCCTTACCTGGTGTGGCCCTAGGGGGGAAGGAGGGACAGTAGGGGGTACACTGAGACCTGGTGAAGGTGGTCCTTAGCAAAACTCCCTAGGTGGTCCTCTTTTTCAGCTGGGGTTAAAATGTTAACACTATCCTTATGTATTTCAGGGTAGATCCCTGGACAGCTCTAAACCGCATGATTCTAAAAAGAGATGCCCATCGTGCAAAACCACGATGAGAAGTTCCTGGCCCAAAGCACTCTGTAAAGAGTGCCTAGACAACCTAGTTAGGGAACATGAGGAGGAAAGGAATAAGGACCTAGCTACCTCCATCAAGGAGCTCTCAAGCACCGTTCACTCTTTTAAGGATTTATTCTCAAAAATCCAATTACCTCAGGGTTCCCCCCAGCTGACACAGGAGCCAACCCCACCCCTACCAGTGATGCCCTCAACTAGCAGGGAGGCACTGGGGGGTTTACAAACACAAGAGGAATGTGACAGTATCCCCCCTGTTTCACAGGGGGAGTCGGATACGGAAGGTTTGGATGGTGAATCCACGACAACTTCCAGATACAAGCTGACCCTTGAAGAGGTGAAAAAGCTCCTGGGAGCTATTCATACCACCCTGGGGATTCAGGAAGAGAAAAAGACCCTCTCTCTTCATGACCAGATGTACGCCGGGTTAAGCGAACATAAGAAAAGAACCTTTCCGGTACATGAAGTTCTCCTAGAAGCAGTCAAAAAAGAATGGCAGGACCCAGAGAGAAAGCCCTTCTTTTCCAAGGCCCTGAAAAGGAGATATCCTTTTGACGAAGGTGAAACTTCAGTTTGGAATAAAACTTCCAAACTGGACGCAGCCTTTTCTCGGGTATCAAGAAATACGGATCTGGCCTTCGAGGACATGGGTTCCCTACCCGATCCTATGGACAAAAGGATGGATTCCCTGCTAAAGAAAACTTGGGACTCCACTCTGGGCAATCTAAAACCCGCAATGGCCATGACGGTGGTCGCGCGCAATTTAGAGTACTGGTTAACCCAGATTAAGGCCCACATCTAGGCAGATACCCTTAAGGAGACAATCCTGTCTTCCTTCCCCGTACTCCTCCAGAGTGTGGCCTACATTGCGGACGCTTCAGCAGAGTCAGTTCGCATGTCAGCAAGATCCTCAGCCCTAGCCAATTCAGCAAGAAGAGCTCTCTGGCTGAAAACATGGCAGGGAGATGTAGGATCAAAGGCAAAACCCTGCTTTCACAGGGGATCTTTTGTTCGGCCCCGAGCTTGAAAAGTGCTTAGAACGAACAGCGGACCGCAAGAAGTCCTTTCCGGTCAAACAAGCACGAAAGGAATTTTCTAAAAAGAAACCTTATTCACAAAAGAACTTCTCTGTCCCTAAAAGATTTGAGGCACAAAGGAAACCATGGGTCCAAAGGGGTAGGGGCCGAGGAGGAGCTATTTTTCGCCCTCCTGAACCCCCCAAGAAATCACAGTGACACACTCACCACAGTGGGAGGAAGATCGGGGACCTTCCTCACACAGTGGGAGGAGATCACCTCCAGCCAGTATATACTACAGATCATACGAGGGGGATACCGGCTGTAGTTCTCAACTACCCCAACCCACAGGATGTTTGTAACCGAGCTTCCAAAATCTGAAAGGAAGGCCTCGGCCTTACTATCCTCCTTAGAGGACCTAGAAAGACAAAGAGTCATATGCAAGGTTCCTCCAGGACAACTAGGAAAAGGGCTTTACTCACATATTTTCGTGGTACCCAAAACTTCAGGGAAATTCAGACTCATCCTAAATTTAAAGATCCTGAACCTCTAGATAACATACAAAAGATTCAGGATGGAGTCAATTTTTTCAATAAAAAACATTCTCCCCCCCAGATTGCTTTATGGCCTCCATAGACCTAAGGAATGCTTACCTTCACATTCCGATCTCAGAAGAGAGCCAGAAGTTCCTCAGACTAGCCATAAAAACGAAGGAAGGCGAAAAACACTTCCAATTCCAGACTCTTCCTTTTGGGCTATCCTCTTCCCCCCGCATATTCACAAAGGTCCTGGCAGAGGCCCTGGCACCAATGCGGCTCAGAGGAATATCGATAATTGCATATCTGGATGACCTGCTCCTGTTTGCATCTTCACAGGAACAATTGTCCAGGGACCTAGTGGAGGCAAGACAGTTCCTAGAAAGCCTAGGGTGGCTATTGAACCTAGAAAAATCCAACTTAGTCCCATCCCAGAGAGTCACATTTCTGGGTTACTAGTTGGACTCCACACTACAACAAGTATTTCTGCCCTGGACAAAAAGCTAGAAGATAGACACGGCAGTCAGCCTTCTACAGAACAACCAAAACATCTCGATAAGGCAGGCCATGTCAACTCTGGGGTTACTTACAGCCACACTCCCAGCAGTTCCCTGGGCAGGACTTCACTTCCGCCCTTTACAACTATTCATACTAGAAATCTGGGACCACACACAACAATCTCTAGACGCTGTGGTGGAGAAAAATGGCGAATCTGTCTCAGGGTCTCTCCTGGACTCAGACTCCATCAGCAATCCTCACCACGGATGCAAGCGGCACAGGTTGGGGGGCACATCTCGGCTCCATGCCAGTACAGGGGCACTGGGAAAGCAGGGAGTCGGGGCACTCCTCCAACTGGAAGGAGTTGAGAGCGGTGGAACTGGTCCTAAAGGCTTTTCACACGGAACTGCAGGTCCGTTCGGACAACGCCACGGTGGTGGCTTATATAAACCGGCAGGGGGGAACAAGGAGCAAACCCCTATGGGACCTGACGGAGAAAATACTTCAATGGGCCGAGGCCAATGTACTTGCTCTCTCAGCGGTTCACTTAAAGGGGGAACTGAACCAAGTGGCCAACTTCCTGAGCAGGAAGACTCTCAGAGAGGGCGACTGGACCCTCAATCAAGAGGTCTTCAGGGCCATCACCCAGAGATGGGGTGTGCCGCAGATAGACCTATTCGCCTCTCGGGAGAATGCGAAAACAGGGACCTTCTTCTCCCTGAGCAGATGGGACGGAGCACTAGCAATAGATGCTCTCGCACAAGCCTGGACTTTCCCCTTGTGCTATGCTTTTCCCCCGCCAGTACTAATACCGGCAGTTCTGAAGAAATTTTGAGAAGAGGACACCGTCCTAATTCTCATAGCACCACACTGGCCCAAAAGACCATGGTTCTCAGTGCTGAAGAAGCTAGCGGTAGAACCCCCCTGGTTTCTACCAGCACGGAAGGACCTTCTGTATCAAGGCCTGGTGTTCTACCCACAGGTGGAACTCTGGAACCTAGCAGCTTGGGTACTGAGAAAGAACTACTGAAAAGCAAAGGTTTCTCAGAGCAACTAGTAAAAACTCTGCTTACAAGCAGAAAAACAGAAACACAAGCAATTTACCTTAAGACCTGGAAATGCTTCAATCTTTGGTGCAAGAGGAACTCCTTGAGGGAAAGTAGTCTGATAACAGTAATGGAATTCCTTCAGGCGGGTGCGGACAAGGGCCTAGCCATCAGTACATTAAAGAGCCAAGTTTCCGCTATAAGCGTGTTCTTAGAAACATCTTTAGCCAGCAATCCCTGGGTGGTCCGCTTCTTCAAAGCATTAAGCAGACAGAGACCGGTCAAACATCTCCCATTTCCTATGTGGGACTTGTCAGTGGTCCTACAAGCCCTCCTTGAGGATCCCTTTGAACCTATCACGTCCTGTGACATAAAATTTATGACCCTTAAAACAATATTTTTGGTAGCAATCACTACCGCAAGGAGAGTCAGTGAGCTAGAGGCACTCTCTATCAGATCTCCTTTTCTGCAAATTTTTGCAGATCGTATAATTTTCAAAACTGATCCTGCTTTTTTGCCCAAAGTAGTCTCTAAGTTTCATAGGGATCAGGAAATAGTTTTGCCAACCTTTTGTTCAAATCCTGTGAGGGAACAGGAGGAGAAATTTCATAAGTTAGACGTAAGAAGATGCGTTCTCCAGTACATAGCTGGAACAAAGGAATTTAGGAAGTCAGAATCCCTTTTTGTTCTGTTTTCAGGTGCTAATAAAGGCACGAGGGCATCAAGACGCTCATTAGCAGGATGGCTCAGATTAGCCATTAGCCAGGCCTACATCTCCTGCGGGAAAGAAGCGCCTATAGGTATTAGGGCTCACTCCACTAGAGCTATGGCAACTTCTCAAGCGGAAAGAGCTGGTGCTACCCCGGAACAAATCTGTCGGACTGCAACCTGGTCCAGTTATGGAACATTCACCAAACACTACAGACTGGACCTACTCTCCGCTAAGGATCAGGCCTTTGGCCGTAAGGTCCTCCAGGCGGTAGTCCCACCCTAAAAAAGTGAGTACTCGCTGATCTCTCAAGGTGCCTGTCCTGAAAGACGATTTGGGAAAAATAGAGTTACTTACTGGTAACGTCTTTTCCAGTAGTCTTTCAGGACAGCACTGCTACCCACCCGATAAGGTCTGAACGTAAGACAATCAGAGGTTGAAGGTTAGTAAAATAAACTGTTGTGCCTCCCCAGTGGCCGGAGGTGCTCTCGAAGAACTGAGGCAGCATGCTGGCAGGGGGCTGATATCCAAGAAATTGGGGCGGTGTTTCCTCAGAAAGGAGGAGCTAGGTTCTCTCAAGGTGCCTGTCCTGAAAGACTACTGGAAAAGACGTTACCAGTAAGTAACTCTATTTTTTCTTCACTTTCTGTAAAGTATTTACAAATTTAAACATTTTTCTTCGGGTTTTGATTTGGAATAGACTGTACAGTGTGGAAATAAAAGCGATTCTAAGGCTCCATTCACACCTGGGCGTTTTCAGCTCCAAAAACGCTCAAAAGAAACGCTTCCAAAACGCCCAACAAGTAAAACCACATTAATTTAAATGGCCCCTGTTCACATCTGAGCGTTTTGCAAAACGCCTGTAGCTGAAAAAAGTACATGAGCTTCTTTTTGGGCTGATTACCAGCGTTTTTGATAGATGTCAATGAAAAACGCCTGAAAAAATCGCGGTAAAATCGCGGTAAAAATCGCGGTAAAATCGCGGTAAAAAACGCTACGCTCAAGTGTGAATGCAGCCTAAAGTTTTTGAGCTTATTACTCTCATTTTTTTAAACACACTGCTATTATTTTGAACACAACTGTATATTGAGTCAAGACTAGTGTCCCCTAGTGCCTCAACCTAACAGACTTTTGCCTTTCGTTATTTTTTTTAATATAGGTAAACAATTTTTTTTTTCTTTTCGTTTTTGGATCGAGTGGAGAAGGCTTAGAACGACTGTAAGTTTTTTATTGTTGTCTGTGCTCCCGGTAAAGAGATTTGCCCTCTCGATGTCCTGTTTGGAATTTATTTTACTATCACTTACAATGATAATGCTAAATTTTGCGTTGTCCCTAGAAAAGTAATAAAGGGAAAATTTTCCAATGGGGACACTAGTTCTGGTGACCTGGAGGTCCCCAAGGCATTCATATAATTTGCAGGGATTTCCTCTCACTTCCTGTTTGGCTATGGGGCAGGAAGTGAGGGAAAATCTCTGCAATGTGACACAGATCACACAAAAAAAAAAAAAAAGACAACTGTTACCCTGTTTCCCCGAATGTAAGACATCCCCCAAACATAAGGTCTCCCTGATAATAAGGCCCCTGAAACTACCGTAACATTGGATTCTGGACCGTAGCGGCGAGCGCAGACGGAGCAGACAGGAAGTGGCGAGGGCTCTTTTAATCAGAGAGCCCGCGCCACTGCCAGGACAAGCTGCTGCTCGCTCTGCCCTGACTGAGTCTGGCTGACTCACAATTAGATAGTGAGTCACGCGGGGCAGGAGTCGGGCACATTGTGTGGACACAGGGGTGACTGAGGTAGGGGGGAAATGTCTGATAAAGGGGTGGGGGGGATGTCTGGTGAAGGTGTCCACTGGCACAGGGGTGGGGGGAGTGGGATCACTTAAATGACACAGGAGGATCAGAGGGAGGCAATCAAAATGACACCGGAGGATCAGAGGAGGCAATCAAAATGACACACGAGGATCAGAGGGGGGCAATCAAAATGACACAGGAGGATCAGAGGGGGCAAACAAAATGACACAGGAGGATCAGAGGGAGGCAATCAAAATGACACACGAGGATCAGAGGGGGGCAATCAAATTGACACAGGAGGATCAGAGGGGGTAATCAAAATGACACAGGAGGATCAGAGGGGGGCAATCAAAATGACACAGGAGAATCAGAGGGAGGCAATCAAAATGACACCCGAGGATCAGAGGGGGCAATCAAAATGAAACAGGAGGATCAGAGGGGGCAATCAAAATGACACAGGAGGATCAGTGGGAGGCAATCGAAATGACACAGGAGGATCAGAGGGGGGCAATCAAAATGACACAGGAGGATCAGAAGGGGTTACTAAAAGGGTAATCCACCCCTCTGATTCTCCTGTGCCATTTTGATCCCCCCCTCTTATTCCCCATGTGTCATTTTAACTGATCCCTCCAAACCCCCACCATGATACCCCGCTACTACTGTACCGTATACAGGTAATACATTCTTTTTTTTGTTCAACAATAAACGTGTACCGTATTCTTCTTCATGGAAAAATAAACCTAGCGCATCTTTGGGAGCAAACATTAATATAAGACACTGTCTTATTTTTGGGGAAACAGGGTATAACCCCCCCCCTTGCTCTATCCAAAATATAAAAAAAAAAAAAAAAGTTTTGCGTATAGTTCTACATTAAATTATCGATTTTAGGAGTATTGTCCCTTTAATCATTTGAGTAAAGTACATTCCTGGAAATACAGTAAGTCGAGACACACAAGAATTACATTTGTAGCCCCAGACTAGAAGGTCATAGACTGAGAACCACAGGCATACAGACTGGCTGGATTCCTTAATAAAAAATGAGGCTTAGATTGTGCTACCAGAACTTTTGCCGAAAAAAACAAAACAAAGAGATTGGAAGCTTTCACTTGGCAGACTGACTGAACCATGTGGCTTTCTCTGTTGTTGCATGGAGCCTAATTTAAATAACAGTCATGTAAAATTACAATATATTGACTAAACAGTTGAGAAAGCATAATCCCTCAAAGGGAAACTATTACGGGTTTAACAGTTTGGAATTGGAAAGCAGTGCACATGTGAGCAGGCTATGCAGGTCTTGATTTGAATAATAGGAGAAACATTCTGTAATATTGTATACAAACATTTAACCGAATATAATCTATAAAAATCCCTATGATCTAGCAGGATGGGGATGTGTCCTACTGACTCCTATAGCGATGTTGTCAATATCCCTGACCAGGAGATCCAATCACACAAGCCATTCACAGCATAGTAATGGTCTCAGCAGACGTGCCATACAGCAATAGTTCATATTTCAATGTGTATATACAGTGGGTACGGAAAGTATTCAGGCCCCCTTAAATTTTTCACTCTTTGTTATATTGCAGCCATTTGCTAAAATCGTTTAAGTTCATTCTTCTTCCTCATGAATGTACACATAGCACCCCATACTGACAGAAAAACACAGAATTGTTGACATTGTTGCAGATTTATTAAAAAAGAAATACCGCTAAAGAAAAGCTTCAGTCGTATACTGCACAAATCTGGCCTTTATGAAAGAGTGGCAAGAAGAAAGCCATTTCTTAAAGATATCCATAAAAAGTGTCGTTTAAAGTTTGCCACAAGCCACCTGGGAGACACACCAAACATGTGGAAGAAGGTGCTCTGGTCAGATAAAACCAAAATCAAACTTTTTGGCAACAATGCAAAACGTTATGTTTGGCGTAAAAGCAACACAGCTCATCACCCTGAACATGCCATCCCCACTGTCAAACATGGTGGTGGCAGCATCATGGTTTGGGCCTGCTTTTCTTCAGCAGGGACAGGGAAGATGGTTAAAATTGATGGGAAGATGGATGGAGCCAAATACAGGACCATTCTGGAAGAAAACCTTATGGAGTCTGCAAAAGACCTGAGACTGGGACAGAGATTTGTCTTCCAACAAGAAAATGATCCAAAACATAAAGCAAAATCTACAATGGAATGGTTCACAAATAAACATATCCAGGTGTTAGAATGGCCAAGGCAAAGTCCAAACCTGAATCCAATCGAGAATCTGTGGAAAGAACTGAAAACTGCTGCTCACAAACACTCTCCATCCAACCTCACTGAGCTCGAGCTGTTTTGCAATTTCAGTCTCTCGATGTGCAAAACTGATAGAGACATACCCCAAGCGACTTACAGCTGTAATCGCAGCAAAAGGTGGCGCTACAAAGTATTAACTTAAGGGGGCTGAATAATTTTGCACGCCCAATTTTTCAGTTTTTTATTTGTTAAAAAAGTTTGAAATGTCCAATAAATTTCGTTCCACTTCATGATTGAAGCGGCTGCCAGTGCCATCTGAACACGGGGTTATACTTGCCTGAGAGCAGCGTAACAGTATTTGGTATCCATATCCATCAAAGGCTGTCAGTACCAACTGGATACAGAGACATACTCGTCTAAGAGGAGTGTAACAACGCATGTTATCTATATCCATCTGGTAAGAAGCCCAGCGGGCTACTTTGTACGCACGGTGGGGAGCACCATTTTGATTTAGAGCACCGGGATTGTTTGATTTTGCTAAGGAGAGCACTTACCTTATTCCGTCCGGTAAGGAGGAATTCCAACAGGTGGAGGGAATTCAAGTCACTAGTTGTTTTGAACACCATCTGTCACGAATTACATCATTTGAAAATTGTTTCAATATTGACACATTGGTGTCTTGGGACTTTTCCTTTATATATAATTTTATATATAATTTTGCACCATTATTATTTGTTTGATTTTGAGGTTGCAAATTTCTATTGCTTGCAATTTATTGCACAGTTTATTTTGATATAGCGCACCACCAATCACACATATATCACTATTTTTATCTGGGAGCAGCATATCACAGATCAGCGCACTTTTCTTTTTACACATATTTTTGGTTAAAAAAATCCCAATAAGTGTATATTGATTGGTTTGTGCAAAAGTTTGAAATTTTTGACAAATTTTTGACATTTTTTTATTGGATGTGTTTTATAGCAGAAGGTAAAACATATAGTTTTTTTTTTTTTTTTTCAGAATTGTCGCTCTTTTTTGGTTTATAGAGCAAAAAAAAAAAAAAAAAAAGGCGATTAAATACCACCAAAGGAAAGCTCTATTTGTGGGGGAAAAAGGGACATTAAATTTTATTTGGGTAGAGTGTCGTACGACTGCGCAACTGTCAAAGTAACGCAGTGCTGAATCGCAAAAAATGGCCTGGTCATTAAGGGGGAAAATCTTCCAGTCCAGAAATGGTTAAAAGAATATCTGGATCCGTACATGAAGGTCCTTTTTCAGGCACTTTTTGTTATAGGTGTGGGGGTGTGCCACACTTTCCACCTGTCGCCCAACTTTGCTCCTGCATTCTCACCCTGTCATGTGCGTTTGTGATCTGTCTGTTTTAACATACACTATAAAAGTATGGTTCATTGTTGTCATTATCAGAAAGCCCACCCTGGAGAAATGCCATGCTGGCATGCATGCATGTAGACAGAAAGTGACTGCAAAGAGGCCACAGGGGAACCGCACACAGATAAGATGCAACGAAAAATACATTGTAAAAAAAAAATGGAAATTGTTTGTTTGATATACGTTACAAGTCTCAGTTAAAAAAAAAAAACTGCAAACAGGCTGGATTTTTTTTGTAGGAAATAAAATAAACCTGTCTGTTTCCAGTCTTCTTTGAAAGTATCGCAGTTTTTAGTTCAGCTTTAAAGCGTAAGGCCATGGGCATGGCCTAGATGGTGATCTGAGAGGACGTGTCTGCTGGGTTTCTTGCAATCTTCCTGCTTCTGGGCTCTCTCCTTCCCGCACGGCGGCCCGCTCCTCTAGCTCATTTAGGGAAAGAAGCTTCGATCCCGGTGCTAGAGGGGGAGATTCTCCCTGCCTCTACCAGCCACCTGGTGGCCCGTGCTCAGTCCGTCTCTAACATGGCGTCACAGCCTGAGCTGGAGAAGCCGGCCGTCTCATCGCAGCCAGGCCTGGCTGATGTTATAGCAGTGATTGCTGCCTGTCAAGCAACCCTAACCTCTAAGATAGAGGCAGACTGTACAGATGGACATGGGGCTTCTTCACCAGGACAAGGTGCGCTCCCAGCTGTCCTCAGGGGAGCAACGGTTAGGCCAGACTGAGGACGTGGTTACTGAACATACCACTGCTCTCCGCTCCCTGCAAACAAAGGTACGTGCGCTGGAATACAAGGCAGAAGATGCAGAAAATTGCAATTGGAGGAACAACCTCGTGGGTCTGGCTGAGGGGATCAATCCAACGATCTTTGTGGAGAACCTGATGTGCACGCGGCCCAGTTCTCTCCCTACTACACTGTGGAGAGAGCTCATCGCATGCTGCCCAAGCCTAGATCCCTTGGTGCACCACCCCTTACTTTCGTACTGAGACTTCAGCCCTATCCCGGAAGTTGATAAGTTCTCTGAGCTGCCAGAGCACAAGGGGACATTGCTTGCCAAAACAATAAGTCGCTCATCTTTCCTGACTACTCAGTGGAGACACAGAAATTTCAGAAGTCCTTTGACCAGGTAAAGGCTGCCTTGCAGAACTGCGGGATTTGATACAGAATCCTCTTTTCAGCTCGGCTGAGGGCTAAAGACGGAGAATCGGTCCAGTCTTTTACCTCCCCTTGTGAAGCATCCACCTGGCTGGAGACACTACCACCACTCCACTGAACTTTGACCCTGGGAGTTGCTTCACAATTATTTCCCTGACTGGCTGCTGCCCTTGGGTTTACTGCCCCCCCCTTTCTCTTTTCTGGTGTGGTGAGGGGAATGTACTACTATGTCTAATGTGATATTCTATGGTCTACAATTTCATTTGAAAAGTACTCAGGTAATGTGCACCTGGGTTGTCCAGGTGAACTACAGAACACTGTGCTCCCTTTGTTCTGGCAGTCTCCTTTACTTTCACGCCAGGTTTAATGACATCCATCTGCATACCAGTATGTGCCATATCCTCTGTCACGTTAGGTCTCTGGCCTCATGCACCGCATGACCCTGGCTGTTGGCACAGTTGCCTGCGTCCCTCCTGCTGGGTTGGGGAGGAGAGGGGGACCCTTCGTGCTACTCATTGAAAATATGGTGCATTTATCTGTTCGCTTTCCCTATGCCTTAGCAGTGGTCTGTCTGCTGCATCTGTGATCTGACGAGTGCTGCATGTAGGTTCCTACTTAGCTGAAATATAAAAGTGCAGTTCTCCTCATCCATAGATGCAGCAAACTTGTTTTTGTTCAGGAGAGTTACACTAATGTGTCTTTTTATACACTAATCTGTGTCTTTTTATACTGCTGTTCAAGCATCTCTTCCATTGCAATGTGTATCTTAACTCCAGAAGTTAACCCTTCTGGCCCACGCCTCCTCACTGTTGTGGGTTTTTTTGTTGCACTGTTTGGGGACTCAAGCATTCCAGTGTTGGGGTTGGGGAAGGGGGGGGGGGGGGTTGGTGCTCCACTGTTACAATTGTGTTGGGGTAGGGAAGGGGTTTGGGTTTCTTCTTATTGTTTGTAGGATGTGCTTTATTCAGATTACGAATTGATGAAATGCAGAATGTTTGCTACCTCTGTCCAGTGTATGTTTTTGCACAGTACATGCCTTGGAGGCCTGGTCCGCCCCTCGGGTTTCACTTCCCTTGGACGGCTGTCCTCTAAAGCTTATCTTCTGAGTATCATTGAGACAAAGGGGCACAGTAATGTATGGACAGTTTCCTGGATTGTCCAGGACCTAAATTCTGCTGTTAAGCGTTCGCTGGTGTTTTGATTCTTGCAGAGGTATAAACCCCAAGTTTGTGTTTTGATTCTTGCAGAGGTTTAACCCCCACGTTTATATCCTGCAGGAAACGCACCTGCAGGGTTCCAAGACTATCAGCCTTAAGAGACCGCGGGTGGTTATGCATTACCATGCTACCTATTCTACATATGTTAGTGGGGTTAGCATCCTGGTTCGGAAGTATCACCCGTTCCAAGCCCTGGAGGTTCGGACAGACCCAGAGGATAAATGTTATACTACATGCTCGTATCTATGACAAAAATATAGTAATTGTAGGGTTGTGTATACCGCCTCCAGCTTCTTTTCAGATTCTGTATCCAATTATGAGAATTCTGGTACAATTTGATACTGAAATTATTTTATTACTGGGCGATTTTAATATGGTCTAGATAGATTACATGCTGCGGCTCGTGCCTCTCCTGATCTTTGGCAGTGGGCGACTTTTGCCCTGAGCGATACTTGGAGACAAATGAACCCGACCCTTAAATGTAGCTGAATGGCAAGTGAATTCTCTAAGACTCTCTCCTGGATTGATTTAACTTTTGAATCTTCCTCTGCACTTCGCCATGTTGATTTAACTTTTGAATCTTCCTCTGCACTTCGCCATGTTAAGGAGGTGTCTATACTAACTTGTGGGGTATCTGACCATGCCCCTCTAAGTTTAACCCTTACTGTTTTTGTGGCCCTTGGGTCCCACCTGTGGCGTCTCTAGATTATGGGCAATGTATGAACATTTACAAGAAGAGTTAACCGCATCTATTTGTAGTTATTGGGTTTTGAATGATGCGTCGGCGTCTGGGACTCCTTTAAGTCGTGGCTAGGGATGTGGGTTTTTTCCCGCATTTCCCATCTTCAGAAAGAGGGCTCCCACTCAGATGAACTGGAGAAGAAGGCAACTAGGCTTGAAGCAGCATACAGTATGTTTCCAACCCAGAACAGGATCATTACTCAGCATGGCGTCAGGGCTTTTTTAGTTTGCTCTACCCTACTAGTGGAAAGTTGTCGCTAAACCTGTTATATCAGAAGGTCTTTGAAGATGGGGATATAAAATGGCAGGCTATTGGCCTGGTTGGCTAAGGGACAGGCCCCAACTACAACTATAGGCTTCATTAAGGACAGAGAAGGCCATCTGCTCTAGTCCCTGAAACATGTTAATGATCGATTTCTCTAGTTCTTTCAGGATATTTTCTCTTCTCGTCCTAGTTTTTCCACTACCTGATATCTATGGTTTCCTGAATGATATTTATTCAAATCGTCTATTTTCGGGAACGGAATAACGGTTGGAAGCGAATATCTCTCAAGAGGAGGTTCAGGAGGCACTTGGGTAGTAAAACACCAGGAGCAGATGATCTTCCATCTGAATTTTACTCAAATTTTTTTTTGGCTCCCAAGCTCACATCTTTTCTCTCAGATTTTTCCTCTTTGGAGTCGCTGCCAGAGTCCATGGAGGAGGCCATTAGTGTGTTGGTTCCTAAGCCTGGCAAAGATCCGCTGGACGGTGCTTCCTTTTAGCCCATATAATTACTAAATGTTGATGCCAAGATCTTTGCTAAGGTACTAGCTGGCCGCCTTTCTAGGCGATTGAGGATTTAATAGATGTGGATCAGACTGGGTTCATGACGGGAAAAGGAACTGATATCAATATTAGACGCTTCTATTTGAATCTCTCCATTCCCCATGATAACTCCGGAACAAGAGTCATCACCACATTAGAAGCCGAAAAAGCATTTGATTCGGTGGGAAGTCCTCAGACAGTTTGGCTCCCAGGTCGCGAGTCCGCACGAATAACTGGCTCTTCGATTTTTTCTTACTCCACCGTGGTACGCAGCAGGGCTGCCCATTTTACCCCAGTTTGTTTGCACTGGCTTTGGAACCCCTGGCTATTGTAATCAGGCAGTCTCCATAAGTCAGAGGTCGGCGAGTGGGGAACTTAGAGGAGAAGTTGTCACTATATGCAGATGATGCTTTGCTATACTTAAAGATTCGCAGGGCAGTCAGAAACGACGGGCCTGCATCATGTGACACCTGAGCCTTTTTCGGTATTCCGATCAATTGATCCAGGTCGCTTCTTTTTACCTTTAATGAGGGTGCAGTTGCGTTGGCATGTCCTTCTTCCTTGCGATTGGTGAATGAGTTTAGGTACCTGGGGGTTCAGGTGACTAGACAATTGTCCAACTATTATAATAAAAACCTTCCTCCCCTGTTCTCGGCTTTACAAGTGCAGTACTCCTCCTGGGCTGGTCTTCCTATGAATCTCTTGGTATGGATTAATCTCATCAAGATGATGATCCTAGCTAAATTCAATTATATTTTTCAGAATTGCCCAATCTGGGTCCAATACTTGTTCTTTTGCGACATTGATAAGTGTATGGGGTCATTCATTTGGAATGGTGCATCTCCTCGGTTGGCAAAATCCACCCTTTGGCTTCCTATCAGTCTAGGGGGGTTAGCCCTTACTAATTTTCAAGTATATTTTTGGGTGGTGGTGTTAGTACCAGTCTACTGGTGGTCTGTAGGATCCAGATTAGAGGCAGCCTTCCTGGGATCCCTGTCTGATCTACGTAATTTTCTTACTGTCCCTGATCCACAGATTTGGGCACGCTTTTGGCATCAAACCTCTGATAAATACCATGTCCTCTGATGTCCTTTTGTACTTCTCTCAACTCTCTCACAAGTTTCACATACCTACGTATATGAAATGTTGCTACCTCCAATTGCATCAAACTGCCAGGACTCAGTTTCTCCAGTTGCCTCTCCTCCAGGCTGATCCTATTGAGGAGCTACTGGCCCCAGGAGATGTAGATAACTCCTCTAAGGTTGAGAGGGCTTAACTCCCAAAAGCACTCCATAAAGGGTTGACCGTCTATGGGAACTGTGCAAAATAGATCTTCCATCCTTGTATAGGGAAGACTGCTTGGAACAAGGTCCCAAAGTTGTTATCTCTTCTAAAAATAAATTAATTCAAGTAAAAAATTCCTACATCGGGTATATTATACCCCCCCCCCCCCCGAGACTTCACCAAATTTACCCAGATCATGACCCTAGCTGCCCCCAGATGTCAGCTTCATCTGGGATCGTATCTTCATATGTTCTGGGATTGCCCTAATATAGTGTCTTATTGAACTAATGTATTTTCAGAGATCAATCTACAGTTGCAGCTGTCTCTACCCATTTCCCCAGAACACACATTGTTAGATATTCATGATGATAACCAGCGCACCAACCATTCCAAGTTTTTGATCTCTTATCTTTCATATTACACCAAGAAGGAAATCCTACTGAAGTGGGCCTCACTGACCCCTCCGGGGGTGTCCTCTTGCGAAGTTATGGTGGGTGCAGCCCTACCCATGTATAAAATCCTTTATATGAATAGGGGTTGCCTGTGGAAGTATGACAAAGTTTGGTCCCCCTGGACCTCTAGTTAAGATGTTAATTCAAACTTCATATAAGTTGTTGAGATGGGGTGCACTGGACGGGGTGAAGTATTGGCTTGTCTGACCTATGTCTCCTTCCCTCCCCCCCACCTTTTCATTGTACCTCAACCTTGCTATTGGGTATGTAAGTAGTTGGGGTTGAACCTTTGGTGCTGTTATACTCTTGGTATGATCACTATGTTTTTCTTGTAATTAGGCTCTTCTGGTATGTCTGCCATTCGCTGGATATATCGGGCATTGTACCATGTATTTATGTATGCCTTGGCACTCCTGTTTTTTTTTTTTTTTTAAAACAAGATTAAAGTTTTTAACAAGATTAAAGCCTCGTACACACGATGAGAAGATTGGACAAGTGATCGTTTTTTGCTGCATGCTAGTTTCATATCGAAAATTAAGAGGTTACTCAACTTACAAAAATTCTAGTACAACAGAATACAATTTCAGAAATAAAGTACTTGTACAGTGATTTACTGATTTTAATGAGGCTTAAAGTGAAACTATAAAAATGAAAAATTCCTTTAAAATATTGTGCCTGGGGGGGGGGGTCCCCTTAATGTGCCTGTAAAGTAGCTCCATTGCATATTGAGCAAGTCCTGGCCAGTGGTCCATCCTCAAGACCCAGTAACCCAGTGGATGCTCAGCTGGAAAGGTCTCCAAGTCTGCTCTTGCGCCTATATAATCATGCACCATATGATAAAAGCCCACACTAATGAACTTTTGAAGTCTGCGGGGAGTTTGCAGCACCCTGCACCTGTGGAGCTCTGTGCTGTAAAGCAATAGGTTGGCTACGCCTATGGTGGCCCCTGGAGCACATCCTGCCTCATTGGAGTTGTGACTCCTCCTCCTCCCCCTCACTTTCCTCCTCTATCCTGTCAGGCACCCAAGTACAGTCAGTGACCTCATCATCAAACCCCTCCTTGTCACTGGAGCAAACTTGGCAGTACGTTGCAGCTGTGGGAACATGCAAGTTTCCTGTCCGTCATTGTCACCCCCTCTCTCTAGGCTCACGTTATTTCCTTCATCAACCTGGGAACCAACATCACAGCTTTCAAATTGCTGCGCATCCTCCAGCATCATGTCACTGACACTATGATCCAATAGTTCAGGTGACTCCTCTGTGCATGATGGTGGGGCGACAGAAGGAGTATGAAACAAACAAAGATAAAATTCCCAGTTCAATTTGCCAACCAGTCTGCTTACCAACCAAATTGGCCTGTCTAACAGTTTGCGTCAATACAGGGGTTTAGTTAGCACACATTTGCAAACGCATGTGAAAGCTGCAGGGCCACGTCAAGGCTCCCTGTTACCTGCAGTCCTAACTCTAATGAATTTTAAAGAGTCTCCACAGTGGGAGCACCTGCAAGCTAATGGATAGATAGGGGGCAGGTGAGCCTGGAGGTGGCCCATCCCTCCTGAAAGGTAATTGGGGGCATAATGGAAGCCCAGCTGATAGTATTACAGCAAAGGCACCCAGTATGTCCACTCACCAGTACACATATACAACAAAGAAAATGGCCTCTGCCCCCACCTATAACTGGCCTTCATAGCAAAGAACACATGGAAGGGCAACGCACATGAAACAAACAAAGATAAAATTCCCAGTTCAATTTGCCAACCAGTCTGCTTACCAACCAAATTGGCCTGTCTAACAGTTTGCGTCAATACAGGGGTTTAGTTAGCACACATTTGCAAACGCATGTGAAAGCTGCAGGGCCACGTCAAGGCTCCCTGTTACCTGCAGTCTATCCATTAGCTTGCATGTGCTCCCACTGTGGAGACTCTTTAAAATTCATTAGAGTTAGGACTGCAGGTAACAGGGAGCCTTGACGTGGCCCTGCAGCTTTCACATGCGTTTGCAAATGTGTGCTAACTAAACCCCTGTATTGACGCAAACTGTTAGACAGGCCAATTTGGTTGGTAAGCAGACTGGTTGGCAAATTGAACTGGGAATTTTATCTTTGTTTGTTTCATGTGCGTTGCCCTTCCATGTGTTCTTTGCTATGAAGGCCAGTTATAGGTGGGGGCAGAGGCCATTTTCTTTCTTTCTTCGACAGAAGGAGTAGCTGTGGAGAAGGAGCCTGTGGAACGGCCACTTTGGCAGCTGGGTTGGAAGGCAAACTACTGTGACTGTGGGTATCGGAGGACAAGAAGGAGGAGAAGGACAGCTTATTTATCCACTCCACCAACTCTTCCACATGTTTTGGCTGAATAACAGGGGCAGCACCGGAAATAAAGGACGGCCGTGCCCCGCCTGCAGAGGATGCACCATGTCGACGGGGACCACCACTTTTTCCTGTGGACACAGAGGCTGCTTACCCTCTTTTTGTGGCCTGTGAGCATCTGCCTCTGCTTGTCGGCCTTTCGGACAGGATGTGGATAGAGATCAATATAGGGTATACGCAACTGACTGATAGATACTCAATGTCCTGATATGCTCTAATCAATTGACCTATATATAGACAGAGATCAATATAGGGTATACGCAACTGACTGATACTCAATGGCCTGATGTGATCTAATCAATTGCTATATATATATCTATATATATATATATATATATATATCTATATATATATATATATATATATACATACATACATACATACATACATACATACATACATACACACACACACACACACACACACACACACAGATAGAGATCAATATAGGGTATATGCAACTGACCGATAGATACTCAATGGCATGATATGATCTAATCAATTGCTATATATAGCTATAGATAGATATGTCAGGTGTGTTGGGGGTGATTAAATAATAATAAAAAAAATGGATTTAAAAAGCCCTGTATATTCAGTCTTATATAGATTGTGAACAGCATAGCTCCATCTTGTTTGAAGGTGAAGGAAAGTTCATATGTACTTGTTAAACAAAATTTCTCTTACAATAGGGTCTTATAATTTCAACAGAGGTCTTTGTATCCCTTTTGTCATAAATAAGGTGATATATTGACATCTCCTCAGATAAGGGTCAGTTAACGAGACACCATACTTGTCACTGATTTTAGCCAGACGTTAGTCTCTCTGTATTTAACAATAGCCCAGTATACTCTATCAGACATATGAACTATACGTTTTTAAAGTTACATTATTATGTGTGAGATGATATTAGCAATAATTATGTCATTATATTATGTAAGGCATATACATATATATTTAGAAATTGTTTGTCTACCATATGTTGGGTTTATATTCTTGCTAAATAACAAATCTCACTTAGGTAAAAGTAATTCCACTTAAATTACTTCATTTTAAGGCATGTGGTAGGAGTGTTTATATAAGCGTTGCTTTAGAATAGACTAAGTAATAGATCTTCCAATCCTAGACGCTATGTCTGACAGCCTATGGCATGGTCAAATAATTAATGGATCTAAACTAGCAAGAGGTCAATAAGGTCATCAGATAAGAATATGTTATAATTGTTCCTAAATATAAAATCTAATGAACGGTACAATACTGCCCTCTTTGGACGAAATACCAAATGCAGTCTTGGGATAATTTAGATATTTCCAATATAAAAATATTATATTGTATTAAAAATATAATTATTGAAATGGCATTACCTGCCAGGGTGAATGATGGAGATAGATAGACATTTATGTATGTACTGAGAGTATGGACAAAGTTTTATGTTGTGTTTTATAGTTAATCTTGAACATAGAGGAAATCATCCTTTAATTTTATTATACAAAACATTGGGTTAATTATTAGGAGAGGTGTGACTATGACCTCACCAGTTAAGGTATAGAATATCCCAACCAATGGGGATAATGTTTCATCCTTCTGGGTTTAACTTATGGTAATTTTAATAGCCCTTTGTTCATACCATATAAAAGGAAGAACCCAGATGAGAGATAGGACACATGATATTGCCCAACATACAATACACATACATCACACACACACTACATCCCTCGATATACTCATCCAGACATACTCCATCTTGCTCCATCATTCATCTGAAACTTTGAGGGACGCCAAACTCCTCCCTCACTGACCACCATCTTAAGAAAGGCATCCATCTTAGGACTCTGGTAATGACCATTTGAAGCTAGCAGCTATCTTAAGTGTGGTAAATATGCCTTGCTATGTTATTTGAGTTTATTCAATATTGTTTATTTCTTTCCTTATATGTTTTATATTGCATATTAAAGGGTAATAGGATTACAATCCCAGCTGTATAAACCATAGTAGATTTTTCTCTAAAAAGCTGATTTTTGTTTTTATACATTTTTATTAATATCAGATTTAGTGCATTATTTGCAATTTTAAGTCTTCCGTTTTGCATGGCTTATTCTCATTCCATCTGCAGTGAAGTGACTTTCGGCTATGCGATTCGCAGACAATTGTGGTCTGTTTATATAGAAAACTTACCTATGGTTTATGCTATACCTGGAGAAATGGTAATCTTGCTTTCGTTTCGCTTTCACTTTCATTATTGAGCTAAACATCACATTGCATTGATTGTTTGAAGTTAGTATTTTCTGTAGAGTTATCTTTTTGTGTCATTTCTTGTTTGATCATATATTGTGAATACATGTCTGGTGAATAAATATTTTTATATATTCCATACTGTAGACTGTACTCACTAAGATTGGTATATGCTTTTAAAAATAAATTATTCAATTAAAAATAATTCACTACATATTGATTTGTGGAAATAAGTGAAGATTCTCCTTCCTCACAGATCTTTGCTTATTGACATAAAAAGACACTGTTATATTCAGAGCAGTATAAATATTCTGACATAATGAAGTACGAGCGCGAGATATATTATTAAATATTCTTACAGATAGAGATCAATATAAGGTATACGCAACTGACCGATAGATACTCAATGGCCTGATATGATCTAATCAATTGCAATATATATAGAGATCCAGTGGTGGGATTCAGCCGGTTCGCACCGGTTCCATAGAACCGGTTACTAACTTTCTGCAAGTTCACAAAACCGGCTGAATCCCTCTGCGCGTCTAAGGACGCGCAGTACAATTGAATGAGACGTAACGGTCGGGGAGCAGAGAAGTGCGCCCCGACCCGCCCATTCTGTGACAATAGCGAATGAAAATTCGCTATTGTCACACGGATCCTCCTCCTGGCCAATCAGGGAGCGGGTCCTCCTGCTTCCTGATTGTCCGAAAGGCAAACCCTGTGCCATTGGACGATGAGGCGGGAGGACTAAGGACTCGGAGACGTGGGGCACTCTGCAATCGTTGGGGGCAATGCTGTGGCGCTCTGCAATTGTTGGGGGCAATGCTGTGGCGCTCTGCAATCATTGGGGGCAATGCTGTGGCGCTCTGCAATTATTGGGGGCAATGCTGTGGCGCCCTGCAATCATTGGGGGCAATGCTGTGGCGCTCTGCAATCATTGGGGGCAATGCTGTGGCGCTCTGCAATCATTATAAACAGGCAAAAAATTTGGGGGAGCATACCCATGTATTTCCAAAGCTGCTGCAGCTATGAACCAAAAGACATGTATATTAAAAAAGAATAGCGCGCAAATGCAAAAGAAATTACTACCAAATCTGAAGAGAGTCCATAAATAAAAATGGGGGTTTGGTCCCACCATATGGCCATATCGTGCTCAAGCCCACTACTGCGTCAAAGTACCCCATTATCAGTGGGTCCTACACTATCCATGAAAAAGAGATGAATCCAGCCCTTCTAACCCTTGGAGATAACACTCCTTGCTGGGGAAGATGTGCAAATGCACCTGCAAATGCTCTGCAATCATTGGGGGCAATGCGGTGGCGCTCTGCATTTATTGGGGGCAATGCTGTGGCGCTCTGCAATCATTGGGGGCAATGCTGTAGCACTCTGCAATTATTGGGGCAATGCTGTGGCACTCTGCAATTATTGGGGGCAATGCTGTGGCACTCTGCAATCATTGGAGCAATGCTGTGGCACTCTGCAATTATTGGTTGCATAGCTGTGGCACTCTGCATTTATTGGGGGCAATGCTGTGGCACTCTGCAATCATTGGGGGCAATGCTGTGGCACTCTGCAATCATTGGGGGCAATGCTGTGGCACTCTGCAATCATTGGGGGCAATGCTGTGGCACTCTGCAATTATTGGGGGCATTGCTGTGGCACTCTGCAGAGTGCCACAGCATTGCACCCAATAAATGCAGAGTGCCACAGCAATGCCCCCAATAATTGCAGAGTGCCACAGCATTGCCTCCAATAATTGCAGAGTGCCACAGCATTGCCCCCAATGATTGCAGAGTGCCACAGCATTGCCCCCAATGATTGCAGAGTGCCACAGCATTGCCCCCAATGATTGCAGAGTGCCACAGCATTGCCCCCAATGATTGAAGAGTGCCACAGCATTGCCCACAATGATTGCAGAGTGCCACAGCATTGCACCCAATAAATGCAATCATTGTGGGCAATGCTGTGGCACTCTGCAATTATTGGGGGCATTGCTGTGGCACTCTGCATTTGTTGGGTGCAATGCTGTGGCACTCTGCAATCATTGTGGGCAATGCTGTGGCACTCTGCGATTATTGGGGGCATTGCTGTGGCACTCTGCATTTATTGGGGGCAATGCTGTGGGCACTCTGCAATTATTGGGGGCAATGCTGTGGGCACTCTGCAATTATTGGGGGCAATGCTGTGGGCACTCTGCAATCATTGGGGGATTGCTGTGGGCACTCTGCAATTATTGGGGGCAATGCTGTGGGCACTCTGCAATTATTGGGGGCAATGCTGTGGGCACTCTGCAATCATTGGGGGCATGCTGTGGCACTCTGCATTGATTGGGGGCAATGCTGTGGGCACTCTGCAATCATTGGGGGCAATGCTGTGGGCACTCTGCAATCATTGGGGGCAATGCTGTGGGCACTCTGCAATGATCATTGGGGCAATGCTGTGGCACTCTGCAATGATCATTGGGGGCAATGCTGTGGGCACTCTGCAATGATCATTGGGGGCAATGCTGTGGGCACTCTGCAATGATCATTGGGGGCAATGCTGTGGGCACTCTGCAATGATCATTGGGGGCAATGCTGTGGGCACTCTGCAATGATCATTGGGGGCAATGCTGTGGGCACTCTGCAATCATTGGGGGCAATGCTGTGGCACTCTGCAATGATTGGGGGCAATGCTGTGGCACTCTGCAATGATTGGGGGCAATGCTGTGGGCACTCTGCAATGATTGGGGGCAATGCTGTGGCACTCTGCAATCATTGGGGGGAATGCTGTGGTCACTGTGCATTGAAAGGGGGGCATGCTGGTCACTGTGCATTGAAAGGGGGCACGCTGGTCATTCTGCATTAAAAGGGGGCACGCTGGTCATTCTGCTGGGAAAGTCGGAACTGGTTACTAAAATTTTTGAATCCCACCACTGTAGAGATCCATGTATGGTATATGGCCTATGGTATATACTTCACTACTGAATCTCTTAACTTGTTAAAAGCACAAATCTCTCTCCCTGCCTAACTCACTGCTAGCAATGTCTCTAATTAGACTACACTGCACTGTCTGTCAAACTGCAAATCACTTTGCTCACCCTGCCTGAAAAACATGATCCTCTCCCTCCCTAACTCACTGCTAGCAATGTCTCTAGACTATACTGCACTGTCTGACAAACTGCAAATGACTATTCTCTCCCTGCCTCAAACACGTTCCTCTCCGTCTCTTATCTCACCCACACAATCACACTACACGCTGCGGCTATGTGAGCTGCCTTCATATAGTGTGGGGCGTGTACTAAGCCCCTGAACCATGATTGGCTAAAGGCAGCCTTCCTTTTCCAATCATGGCATAGATCATTTGATTGACCAAAGCATGGAGGTCAGGGTGCATGATTTGGCCAATCACATAACGCACTGTGCGCGCAGCGCATTATGGGTGCACAAATTTCCCACGTCAGACGAACGAGCGAACGGCCGATGTTCGAATCAAACTTACGTTCGAATCGAACTCGAAGCTCATCCCTACTGACAGACAACAGGATGCTATTCCTCCTACTCACACGAATAATGGGGTGCTATACCTCTCACTGACACCAATGATGGTGCCCTATTCCTCCCACTGAACCCCCCCCCCCCCCATACCAAAGAGAGGACACAGTTTGCTTCCAGTAATACAGGGACATTTTCTACCCCTCTAAAGTGTGAAGGACAGTAAACTGGCCCTTTATCTAGAAAATTTGGAGACCACTGCTCTAAACCTAAGAAATAGCATAGAAAAACAAAAACACGACTAAATATCTTTTAGTTACCAATTTGCTGTGCTGCTTTTTTTAAGTTCTGGATAGAGCAGAGAAAAGTTAGAACCAAATTTCAAGTTTTTTTTATAGTAGCCATCTACAGTATATCCTTACAACACATGGAAGAATATTACTTCCGGTTCGGCGGCCACTAGGATCCTACATGATATGGAAGAATACTACTTCCGGTTTGATAACTCCATTGACTATCACTTCCGGTGTTTTTAACTTAGACCAATAAAGTTATATTTTAATATTAGTGTTATGTCCCTTCATTACAGTAGGTCCATTCTTAATGCCCATTAATACAAGTATATATTTTTAATCGACTACTGTTTAATGATCCCACCGGTTTTTACATCGGCAATGCCACTTCCGGTCGTTTCTTGCTGACACCGGAAGTACCTGTTCATACTAGATGGGATATTTAAAGACAAGTGTGGCAGCGCGCACGTCCCTCCTATCCCAGTAGGAGAGGAGGCGTGTCGCGCCTGCCACCCACGTCATCCGAGGTGTCCGTGCTGCAGCCGGACACAGGATACTGAAAGGCTCCACATTTACATGCCAATACCAAGACCTGTTTCCTGTAAGTACATTTGCCTATGTTTTCCTAATAAACCAAGGATAATACACTACGGGTGGTTCATTTTTGTCATTACATGGTATGCACTGGAGCTACAAGTTGAGCTATATCATTGGAAGAGTGAATAAACTGATAGTCTGGGGAACACTCAGGAGGATACCAACATCATTATCCAATTTAACCAGGAGAATTATCTCAGATACGCAAGTTATTAGAGACATCTGGTAAGAGGCTCCACTGTGTGTCACACCAGGGTGAACTGTGCATGCCATTGCATAGAGTTAATGCCTGAGAAATTTATCTATCTGGTAAGCAGGATTGTCAGCTGGTGGTGGGATCCTTCATCACTTTAACATCACCTTCCTTTGAATATTTCAAGCACCCACATGTCAAGATACTTCAATTCATTTGTTATCACCTGATGGACTTTGATTTTGTTGTGAATCTCAGTTTTGGACATTTTAGTCTCTTCAGCTGTTTGGAATTGTTTATTTTGATTTTGTCACATTTCACACACCTTTTATGTAGTGTATATCAACATATTTGTTGTCCTACACATTTTGTTTAGCGCACCAACCCATTTTTCACATATTATTTTGCTAGGTACAGCTTCTTGGTTGCAGCTTTACACGTCAATAATTATCAGCGCACTTCCACATATTCCCATACAGTATATCCTTGTTGGGAAGATTCACTCTCTCTTGACCCTGATGACCACTATCACCAAACCAGCAAGCAAAGAGAAACTCAAGATGTAACAGATGTCACAATAACCTGAAGTAAGGGAAAATGTGACCTGCTTTGGTAACAACAGTCTAAAAGGGAATTTCCCCTCACTTTGTAGAACTTTCTTAATTTCCTGTTACATCCCAGGGACAATCTCTGTACTCAATGATTACAGTTTTAAAAGGTAAAAACATAGATTTTTATTGGTACAAAATATATAAAAAGCAGGTATCATTATTAAGATTTTTTTTTAAAAATGGTCTAGTTTTTGGACCAAGTATTATAGAATAAACACATGTTACACTGATATTTGGTACCCTCCAAGATTGGAAGTGGAGGGATAGTTAATCCTCAGTGAATGGCAAGTCCTCTACATGTTTCACTCAAATCTCTGCTTCTCCAGGAGGAATAATATTAATCAAATCAATGAAGACCAACAGCAAGGGGCAATCAAGACAGCAGCACCAATAGGTCTCCCCCCACAGCAGGCACGGGGAGCATGCCACAAGTATAAATAAACTGGTACAGAAGCCAAAGGCTGAGATACAGTAGTCAAGGTTGCCAGGGGGATGGGGCAAGAGAACCTACATCCACTTCATGGGAGAGGGAGAGGTTTAAAGCTCAAAGGATTCAGCGGGTCAGCTCACATTCTGGGAGCCTGCTTGCTCCATTATACATTCCAAGGACAACATATAATCCTTAGTGAAATCCCGCATCTGCATGCCCCCCAAAATATACAGCACGGCGAGTAGAAGACTA